>NW_022735439.1:71473-127162 GCF_011630105.1 Anneissia japonica | reverse complement strand
ATATTATACATGTATAATCAGCATATCCTTAAACATTATAACTTTTGTTGTTTTCGTGGTTATTATTATTATTATCTTTATATAATATACAGTAGGCATAGGCCTATCTATATAGGTCTAAATTTATGTATGTTTCGAATCCGTCAAAATTATCATATGTATTCGTGGTCATTATTGCTGTAATAATGCATCATTTGTTATGAGTTGGATCAGTTAATTATAACAATAAGATTGGCGTTCTTGTCATTAATGTTCACACGTTTAGCTGAAAATTGCTTTATTCTTGTCTTCTGTTTCTCATGAAGGCTTCATGATTACCATAGATCGTGCAAAAGCAAAATCACTCCATTATCAATTATGTTTAACATTTTGTCTTCTGGCACTGATGCGTAATGGAATCGTAAGTGTACGTTATCACGAAACCAAACCATACGACTCCGAACTTCATTGCCACGAGCCGTTTCAAAATATGACAAGGAAAATGTATGGCGCTCTCAATTTGCCGTAGGCATCAGTGCACACAATATTGATAGCGCACGATTTCAATGGGATGCTTCCTGTCAAATATTGATGAGGACATGTAATCATGTACGGTTTAGTACGTTCTGATATGATAGCTCGGGGCTTTTACCTGTCCCGATTCCTCCTGCTTACTGAAGCACAAGCAACATTTAATACGGAATAAAATAACATCTAATTTGAGACATCAATGGTGTCCTCTTATGTCTCGGATGGCACTTTACGCTAGAGAACGGGGAGCCGTCGACAACGGAAGTTCGGGTTCTGCCTTATTGTTTACTGTGGTCTTCACGCTCTGATGAGCACAGAACCACCGTCCACCCGTCTTCCCGTCCTGTTGCGTAAAGTGCCTAATAAGGAGCTTTCGATTGCGCGAAGTGACGACGGTATGACGTAGAACGCAATGACGTCACATACGTTGAGTTATCGCGGTCGCGTGGATTCTAGGACGCAATTTGGTCAAAGCTACGTTGCGCACATAGAACGTAGGACGTTCACGCATGAAAAATCCATTTATCTAGCATTGCATCGTCGCGCAAATCGAAAGCTCCCTAATCTGATTACAGGCCTATACAATCATGTATATATAAACAAAAATAGACAAATAATAATAGGCCTAACAGCTGCTTGAATATGAACATCATCTGCATTAAATTACTGTATCACCTTCAATGAAAAACTCCTTTTTGAGTTATGAAAAATGTGTATCTAGGCCTACATTAAACAAAAATTGCAAGAATAAAAAAAAAAACAAAAACAAAAACAAACCTATAAATAAAATGCAACCGATACACCAATGTAATGTTATCAATGCTTATGAAATGTGTTTGCTACAGATAAGAAGTGTCTCCAACATCAATCGTTTTTACATTCCTCTGACACGGCTAACGCCGATGCCAGCCTCTGGGTTTGAATCAGAAATGCCAAATCCAATGAACTGCGATAGAATAGCCAGGCTATAAAAAAGTAATAATAATAGTCAGATTCAAGTGAAATTAATATACGGCTTGTGATATTTGAGGTGCGCTGTATAATTGCAAGCAACAACAACTGTCTACGTTGTAGATACGATTGTCCTACTATGTCACTTTAAAGAAAAAAAAAATTAAGCCTCCTTTCAAATTAAAATTTGAGAGCGCCCATTCTGGCCATTAGGTACCATAGTTATACAAGTTGGTCGCCGGTCCCAAACATGTAAAGCTGATGTGTTCAAGACTCTCCATCTGTAAGAAAAAAAAAATCCCTCCTCGCACTACCTCCCCCACCTCTATTCATTTTCTGGTCTGCTAATGCTTTATCATTTGAGTAAACACTGGTTACGTTGGTTCCCACTGGACGTAAACTAACGCAACGCAACGCAACGACGTAGACGCAACGTAACGACGCTGAAGCAGAGGATGGGACAGAGGGGAGGCAAAATTGACGTGGTTGGTCGACAGCAAGTCAAACAATTTTGGATTTCAATGTTTTTGTCATAAAAATCTAAATTCATTTCGAAGTCAAATCAGGGGTCATATTTCACTGAATCGTCCTATTTAAATCAGTACTTGCAAACCAATACCGACAGTTTTTCGTCTCATTTTTGTTGACACGTCTTTCAATATTATTACTATTTAATGCTTAAGATTTAGACGCAGACTACAAAACTGCGAATAAAAATGAAAGTTGACAACTTATTGCGTGTGCTCGGCAAAACATTGTACGTTTACAAGGTTAGTTGTGTGAAGCATCCCTGTTGTCACGTGACTTCACATTGCATCACGTAAACCATCATTGCACACGATTTTTTTTACAGATTGTAAATTAGATGCATCATACAAGATAATATAGGGCCTATTATTGGTCAATGTTTACAGGCCTATTCAGATGCAAGATACAAATTAATATTTTATTGTTGAATGTAAAAAAAAAATCGAACCCTCAGTGTAAGGCCAGCAATGTCCTTACACGGAGGAAAAACACGTCGTGGTTTGTGATTTATTAAGTTATATTGCATATTCCTTCATATGTCTACTCAAAATTGTAATTTATTTATTTATTACATTTAATTTATCGAAGCAAATGTGAAATTATCATTTTATAACATTCACAATTATAACATTACCACAAGGCAATTATATTTACCTTTTTGCATATAGCATGCAGACTGCCTTTTTCTGACTGAGGAAGAAGTAATAAAGATCACATCAAATGATGTATTCAAATTACATTCTGACTTGAAAGGACGTGAATAACGTGGCCCAGATTAATACAAATGCGTTTTAAAATATTTAAATACGAAAGATATTATTCTGAATATCACAAGAATACTAAGTGAGCTAAGGAACTGATTCTTGTGGTAAGTAACGTATAAAGGTAAAACTGTGAATTTTCATCAAATTGCAAATATGCCTACATTGAGGATGAAATCTTCTTCAATGCAAAAATTTACTATCCATTTATAATTACAACAAAGACATACAAATGCTTATTGAAGCAAATCTTATTTTTATAGATGTGCTATTGTGCGGTTTATTACGTCATACATGTATATATAGGATATATATATATATATATATATATATATATATATATATACACATCCATATACCTTCACGAAGAAACCTCGGGAGTGTTGTTTCTTGTGTTTCTATCTTCAGTACATACTCAGCGCGCTTAAACCACGGGAGCACATAACGCAGTGCACGCTTAATAACTGTTACACCATAGTAGCACGTATGCAGTATACGCTCAGCACGTGTGCACCATTAGGTCTACGCAGCAAACAGAGCGCGTGCATTGAAACGTTTAGCACAGCCAATCACAGATGGGTAGCGCTACATGATTTATTTTGATAAGGATGAATTCGGGGCTGAAATTCATTAGGCCTACATAACTTCGTGAGAAATGCTTTATAATTGTTACATTATTCCAAATGGAGTTGAAGACCCCTTCGGAAACAAGCAGAAATGCTTTAAGGCTTATCCTGAAATTCTCTTATTGTTGTTTTCGTTTAATTTTGTACTCTGTTTAGTTGTGAGAATTTCGAAATAAATCAAATCAAGAGATAACGTCAGCGCAGCAGTGAAATGACACTACATTCATTGAGTCTAAAAGTATAGGCCTATGTTGAATTTTCCAGAAAAACATTCGATGGTCAGATAATAATCCAGGAAAATTATATTCTGATACTGTGTGGTTTTCTGAGAAAATATTGTGTTGTAATTTATTATTAACATAATAACTGCGGCTTGAATTTTGTTTTGCTAAATCCATTAAGCTTACGTATGCATAACGAAAAGCGTCTCTTTGCTCTCCGATGACGACATCTTACCGCGACCTCCCAAGCACTTCAAAGCTATTAAATCGTCATACTATTTACAATAATAATAAGATACAGCAGCCATTCAGACCTCACTGCTTAATTGTCATTCTTGAAACTCATTTACAGATTCCAACAGCTAATTAAAGAGATGAGCGATAGCACAAGACGGCTTGTGTAATACAAGTTAAACCATTAATAAACCACGGAAAACTAATAAGTTTATTACCCGTCTGACATTTACAAAAACCTACTGTCTATAATTTGTTTTATTCTGTTTAAATATTTTTGCTCAGTGAAATCTGTAGAGCTTTTACTAAAACAGTAGAATTATGAGTGTTAGGCAAATTTGTCGATTTATTAAAAACTATTTATGAAAAGGTTTTGCTGTGTTCGTAGTTGAGCCTACGTTGTTTTTCCGAAGGCATACGATGAACATATTATTTCATGAGGAAAAATACTCATCCCTGATACTATAAATAGGTATAATTCAATCCAGCAGCAAGATGACGTGACACGTAACCTGCACCTGGCAGGTGCCATATTATTGTTGGAGATTCTCATAAAACAATTCAAAAAAGAACTAAAAACAACAAAAACCAAACCAAACCAAAATTGTTTGTTTTTGCTATAGTGAACAGAATTATTATTATTATTATTATTATTAATTTTTTCACCATCACCAGTATAAATCTGAACACGCAAGTACCACCAACAATCGGAGAAGACAATTTGATTTTACAAAGTTAAAATTTACATTATCTGTAATGAAAAAAGGAGTATGTTGTTTTGCAATCATACAAAAATAAACAAATCAAAAGTTATATAAAAAACAATAGAAATCCTTTTAATTCTATCTTAAAAACTATAATTCTATGAACAATCAATATAGTCCGAATTATTTAGAGTACAATATTTGAAAGCTACTTTGTCTTCCGACCTGCGGATAAAACATCGAGAAATGAATGAAATGCCCTATGATTAAAAAATTAAATTTACATTTGTCTATTATATTAGTAAATTAAAAAACATATCCCAAAGATAATATACTAAAATTGCATAAAACGGTTATTTATTACAAGAATGTCTTTGATATCATTACTCTTGCCATTAGATATACAGCATGATAATCTAATGGATTGAAAAAAAAGGATACAAAATCTGGGATTGCATTATAGTGTCTATAAATCATGACGGACGTATGCAATAACCACAAGCTGTTGCACAGCCTAGAAACACTAATCTCTGTCTAATACTAATACTGTATGTAAAATTTAATCAAATATGGACTAACAACTCTATAAAGTAAATTATAAAGACGAAAAATATGTTCCTGTTGTGGAGTTGAACCAAAGACACTGATTTCAATTTGGACAATCTACCAACCATGTGGCCAATGGATTTTTTTTTCTTTCTTTCAGCATTGCAATTTTTTTTCAAAATTTTAAATTAATATTAACAAGATGAAAAAATATGTAATTTTGAAAACCAGAAATTAAATCTATGAATTTCGATTTTTACATTAAAGTCACATGCACTGTACGAATAATAAGAATTTCAGTTGGATTCAATCCAGTTGACTAGTGTTCTGTATATCTCTTGGCGAGAATATAAACATCGCTTTAAAAAACAGTAGTTATGTACTCTCTAACAAATTCTGGATACCAGGTTCAGTTAACACATGACCTATTGAGTACCTAGCTTTCTGTAATACAATTATTGCATATAAATGTCTATTGCCTTCTTAATCCACATTTAGGATTTATTTATATTCTTTATTTTACACACATTTTCTAATTTACTGTATTAAACCCTGTATAGACTGTCAAAATTTAATTGTTACAAAAACATAAGACATGACTAAATATGGTAATATGATGACATCACATGACCATATATAGGCACATCATGACTTTATATGGGCATACAACAGTTTTGAAAAAGAAAATTTGATAATTTGGACAGAGCATTATACAGAGTCTTGATTTAAAGGACTTATGTCTTCAGCTTAGCAGGTCAAATGTATGCTGTGTTAATATAAATATATATACAGGTACTGTATGTGTTTATCCAACATAAGGCAGTTTATGCAGGTATATTTCTGTATTATCAAAACATCTTTTATTACACTATTAAATTTATGCAAAAAATTGTGTACATATCAAAAACTATATGTAACTATATTATAAAATATAGAACAAACTATTTACAAATATTCAATGAGCTGTTGTAAGAATATAAAGTTCATAATATCATACTAAAGAAATCTACATTTATATTGGAATGTGCAACTAGAAAGACTGATATTAAAATACTATATATACTCTATAAATTCAAGGACATTTTGTAAGTTATGTACATTTGCCATTTGATTTAAAACTGATTATTAATTTTGCGACAACAGAACTACTTGAAAACGATGGCCTCAAACTCTCCCATCAACTGATTTTGCTGATGCCGTACATGTGGTTCGAATTGCCTCTAATTTCTCCGGGTGTTTGCGGAAGTACATGATAGAACCTATAATGAGTATTACAGCTACTAAGGCAGCAATGGTACATCCAACAATCAAGCCAACATTTGGCATGCCGCGTACTATATAGGTGGCGCCAAACTGTGCCTCAAACGACACCTTATCGTTGGAGAGCTCTGCATCAATCTTGTTCCATGTCTTGTACTCATCGTTTGAATAGTAAACTGTCAGAACATCATATGAATCATCATTCAGATTGATCTGCATTGTAAACGTTTTTCCTTCTTCCGTTAAAGCTACTTGTGGGCCAACTACTATAAAATTGCTTTCGTACTGCTTGCCGACATTTACTTCCCGGCCATAAGATTCAACTATCTTCTCCCCAACCTCTGGGGTCCATTCCTCCAGACGAATGTCAAACAGTTGGCTTAAGTCACCTTCATCAAAGGTTAGAATGCTATAAATAAAAAAATATATATTTATGTTTCTTCATTATCAATTATTTTTCATTTATTCTTACTTCTACTGGAAAATATCTTAGTTACTTTTTTCAAATTGGACACAGTTAAGCTTTAAAAAACTTAAAAGTCATACAAGGCTGAGGAAAATAGTTAAAATAAAAAAGGTACATAATTTACAAACCCTGAATTTAATATCTCACTCCATTCTATACCCCATCTACATCTACCATTCTTAACTGTCCCATTGGTCACCTTAAAACTTGTGAAGATCGTTTCTCTATTCTTGCTGCTCCGAAGATTTGGATCAAACTACCAGACTCTTCATGTTTGGCTGTCTCGACTCAAATCAAATTTTTTTTTCTCTGTATTTTAATTTCTGAACTTGATTCCTGTTTTTTTTTGGGGGGGTTTTGTTTTCTTCTTACTTTTTGTGCATTTGGGATGTAGTTTCTTAGCGCATAGAGATGACTTTGTATTAAGCACTTCAAGTACGTCGCTATTACACCATTTCTTGGTTTAGAAAGCAACAGCATGACAGCTCCCTGCTCTGTTAGAGGAACGACATTTGAGCGATCAGTTCCTTGTAAGCCTTGTCCATCATTGTTGTTAGGGTTGGTATTTGATCCTGTCCATCTGTAAACAAATCAATACAAAAAAAATTAAATATTTGCATTTGTGGCAAAGACAAGTCAAACCAGTCACTCATTGCAAAAAATCGATTTTTAATTATTTTTACAGGGTTAAAAAGTAAAATGAGAGCTATAAAATGGTAAGAGAATAATTAAAATCTGGCATTTGTTATGAAGTTAAAAGCATTTAAACATGGAGCTGTTTAAAAAACGATATTTGAGAAATTATCCTTTAAAGTTTATGATTTTGGGCATTTCTCAGGCAGAAACCATCACCAAATCGTTAAAAAATGTTGTGCTACATTAAATTTGGAATGGGAATACCTCTTCTATCAAATATAAATTAAATTAATTAATTGGCTCATGCTGCCAAAGTCATTGACTTACTGGAAGTGCACATAGTCTCCTGGTTGAACTTCAAGGTCGTTTGGAGTGAAATCGTACTCCGTTGCCGGATAAACTTGAACAATATTGCCCCTCTTTCCTCGTACATTCAAATTGTAAATATTGGCTCCATCCATGGATTCTGGGCGTTTACGTATAGCAAAGGTATGGGATCTAAAAAAATCAGAAAGGTATTTATTATCTTAAAAAGTTGTTTATTAAATTTAATCTACTGCAAACATATATAACAATTGAATGATTCACACAGCAAAGTTGATAACTTAAGAAGAGGATCCAAAAATTGATTAGACTTAGGAAATTAAAAATTTACCTTAAAATATAATAAAAGTATATTTTATTATATTTAAGTTACAGGTTTCCCTCCAGTTAAAGACAACTTTTGAAAGATTTCTCTTTATATGGGAACACAGAAAAGTGGTCTTTAATCAAATGTTGTCTTTTATTGGAGGGGTCTTTACAGGGCTGGAAAAAGCGAGCAAATGGCGGCGGGAGGCATCATGAATGTTCCAGAGACATTGTTGGGGAAAAAAATTTAAAAAAAAAAGCTGTCGGGCTTTATACCAGTAGTTTACAGATAGCATTTCATGCTGGAGGCATTTTATCGAGACAATTTTTATGGTTGGCACAAATTTTATTTATCCAGGCTTGGCTCTTGAATTAGTGGGTGACCTGTATTTAATAAGTCAGCATTAGGAAGCAGTAAACTGAAGCCAACCAGACATAATTGTTCATCAATTCTTCATTCAAAAAAGAAATTCATTATCCTTGCCATTAAGTACAGTAAATTCCGGTATGACGTACCTATCTTGGAATGTTCTGCCATACTGCGCTGTGTTGATGGCAAGTCTGAGCTGGAAGTCTGTGTTGCCGCCTGCATCTGGGAATATTTCAACTTCTGGATTGTTCTCAAACACATAGCCTCGAGTTTCAGCTTCCTGCTCATTAAGACCAAGTCTATAAACAATGACAATTAGCATTCACATTATTAATAATAATAATAATAAAAAGTTCTACTTATATAGTATATAATGCAAAAGGCTTTTATGCACTTCACAAAAAAAAGGTTTAGTAAGAATATAGCATTTCCAGATTTGAAAATTAAAAATTGTATCCAAGATTCTGTCATGATATCTTTGGCATGTCACCAATTGAGTAGACCTCACGTGACAAGACACTACTTGGTAGATTGGGTAAGATCACGTAAACGGTATCAGACTTTAATTCTGGAATTATCCCTTTGGTTGTAAAACAGATATTATATGTATTTTATTTATCTTCTTTACCCTCTCCCCAGACAGACCCTCCCCCTCCTTTGAGTCACCCCAGTTAATGGGCTTGCCTCAACCCCCGACAGAACCCCCTCCTTTGGGACACCTCAATTAAGGGGCTTACTGAACCCCCAGACAGACCCCTCCTTTGGGACACCCCAAGGGACACCCTATAAGGGGACACTTTATCGGCCATGGAATGAGGAAAAGTATATTTTTTAACACTAAGGCCAATCCCCATTTATGGAACACCCTCATTAAGGGACATATATTTGTCCCGAAGGTATCCCCTTATAGGGTTTTACTGTAGTTCAAAATTAATAAATATTACTAGACATTGATGATTTCAGTGTAGGCCTACCTCTCTGCAATGTTAAGCTGACTGGGCTGATTGTTTTTAGCGGCATTGTACCTTGCATCAGTATCATTCCAACCATCATATTCCCCAGTTGATATGTTGTACCTATACACACAAATATTAAGTTATGCATTGTGTATTAGTTCACATTCATTCCTACCTCAAGTACATGTGGAATGTATAAGTTGGCTTATATATTGATTATTAATTTATATATGTTTGAATAGTTTTATCTGGTTTGCATATTATACCTGTAGAACTGTTTTAATTGGTAAGCAGTAAGTAACATCCACTGTGTTTGGTATATTACCAATTAAAAAAGTTCTACAATTTATATATTGTCTGATTTTTTTAAATCATAACTATACAGCACACAACCCTTCTACTCTCAGCAACAGTTAGGCTATGTATGCCCATATATAGTCATGATGTGATGTCATCATGACCATACTGTATTACCTGATTCTCATGGCACATCTTTCATGCTGTATATTAGGTATCGTCCAATTAAAAGTGTTTGTTTGTCCATTGACCCCGTTGCCAAGGTGATTATCCCGACTCCAGTGGTTTTCCCTACAAATCGGTGCTTCTATGCCATGTGCCGGAAACATCTTCCATATTCCACGTTCACCATCGGGATCATCTTCTGGATAGACGAGATTCTAAACCAAATTGTATCATATTTGACGTGAATGTTACACAATAATTAAGCTGGAATTTCAGATGTTATAAATTAATCGTGTAGGACATTAATTAAATTGCAAGCTATGAGATTTTATTTTATCAATCTAAAGATTAGTTTTCCAATAATACTAAGTATGAGTACTGTAAATCACCTGATGACAAGATGACTAATGTCAAAATCATTATTTTTTCTTTATTAACTCTCAGGCAAGGTTCTCTGATCTTTTTTCATTTACTTTATTTATTATGCCAAATGTATTAAATGGAATTCCTTTTTACACAATGAGTTATTTATTAAAACTATTGTTTTTTTTTTAATCAGGGAACAAAGGTTAACATTCCATAAAAACATAAATAAAGACCTTTTACTTTACCCGTAAAAGGAAAAACCAAATATAAACATTGTATAATATAATATGTATATTATGCCTATAACTTACTTCACAATCCTCCTGATTGGTGGGAATAACAGAGTCACTGCCTGTATTCAAATTAGCACGAATAAATGCCTTTGGGACGACGCATGCGTAGCGTGGCTTCACGTTGAAACTCTCGCTTTGATAGTATTCACAACGTGATGCATCATTTGTCAAAACTGCAATGTCCTATTTCCAAAATAAATACAAAATATTGAAAAAGTGACAGTTTGAATTAGAAGAGGGGGGGGGGAGAGCAGGGAGGAATTTTCACAGGAGGCCCAGTACCATGGTTGGGGCTGAGGTATAACAACAATTATGATTATGGCACCTCCAGATAGCTGGAAATGGCACTCTGACTTAACTATACATATAATCTTCTTTTTTTTTTCTCAATTTTTTATGATTTTGGGAAATTTAAGGGGGGGGGGGGAAATGTTGGCTGCCTTTAGCTCCCCTTTGAATCCACCACTGAAGAGTACATCTTACTATGTTACCCAGGCTCCCTACTGACATCCTAGTAGCTTACCTTCCATGGATCCGGGTGCCAGTAAGGGTAATAATCACGTTCCTCAGGGCACTCATATCCCCTTCTTGTTCCCTGTGGATTCTGTCTTGTATATTTGGCGGAATCTCCTCTTAATCTCTGTTGATAAATGCAATACATTTAAAGATAATAAATTTTATGAATATAATTATTTATAAAAATAATTAAATTGTAATATAATATAAATTACAGGTTAGAATCATAGGATAGGCTAAAACAATATCTTCAAAACATATGTTGTATATAACTCATATACAAATACAATGGATTTAAATTAATTTGCTTTAATCATTAAAAACCATAAATAATTTCAGAATCTTTTTCAACTTTTCATTGAACCTTTGGAGATTTACTTTCTTCATTGTTGGCAAAAAGAAAGAATGCAGAGAATGGTATTGATGAGGTGTATTTGTGCAGTGTAGTTTGTTGGATGATTCTATTATTTTATAGGTGTGTCAGAGTTACATGCAATTTGACAAATTGTTGGTTTATTCAGGTAGAGTAGCTTTGTTCATAAAATAACTTAAAAATTTTAAATCATTACATACCTGATCGGCAGTGAACAGGCCTTCATTTCTTTGTCTCAGTTTACAGTCAATATAATAGTCATAATTTTCTTGCATACCAAATCGAGTGTCTCGGTTGCAATCGTAGTTATAGCAGTTTGCTGGATTGTCTGGAATTGTACTGCACATAGTGGGAAAAAACACAATGAGAATTTCAAAAAATTCACAAATAATCATTAATATATACTTTTGACAACAGCAGCATTTTATATCTAATTGATGATAATAATTAGAGTATATTTTAACAATGATGATGTTATAATTATTGGTACTGGTACTGGTATAGGCATTAATTTATAATGCTCTTTTTCCTTGCAGCGCAGTTCTTTTCCCTGGTCACTGGGTGCTAAGTGTTGTTGCTGGTAATCAGTTCAGGAGCAGGCAACCCCACCAGGTACCCATTTACTGGGTGGAGAGAACCAATGCAGATAACGTGTCTTGCTCAATCAAGCGAAATGCACAGCGAGGGATTGAAACCCCGACATCGAGGTTCGGAAAACAAAACTTTTCCTGCTGCGTCAAACCGATTCCACTAATATTTGATATTAAAATTCAATTCAAATTTGAAACAGAAAATTAAAATGCTTTAGTCACCAATTATATTTAATTAATGATATAATAATTACAGCGTTTTAAAAAATTATGATGGTGATTAAAATGATTTTCAGTATACCTTGTTGTTGTTCCGTCTCGTATCCAGTCACCACACATATACTGCAATATGATTTCACAGTGGCTATTCTGATCACCACAAGAATGCTGATTTGTCCTATAAAACATAATGACAATAAGTAAAATATCTGCTGATGGAAATTGATGTTATGCTGCCCTCCAATAAGAGATGTTATTTATCAAAACTGGAAGATAGTAAACAAATCTTTTATGCCATTTCCTCTTTTCAATTATAAGAAATATTGATTTTGTGTAAGCTATTGAAAACATTTATTTCATCTCCTTCTTGTTATAATATTTATTGTGAATAACAATAGCACCGTTAATAACAAAAACTGCCATGATGAGCCATATACAAATACTGTATACGAATACAGTATATAAATAGCCACTTACAATTGATTTAACAGACCAAAAACCTGGTAATTATTTTCATTTATATTAGAGCAACTCAGTAGAAATATAAGTGTCGACCACAGGAATTTGTGTAAACATCATGTCTAATCTAAAAATTCAAATAGTAGCACACACTCAGGGAAAATTTGTTATTCGTATTTTATTTTTCTACTTGGGAAAACTAGCCTAGTTGCTTTTCTGGGAACAATTTGATCAGTTGAAATAACTTATTGCTTTAATAATTTCCCCAAGAGGAATAATGTTGTGCATTGCCTGATTTGATTATTATTTTTTGTTTTGGTCAAACTAATCAGGTTGGTTAGTTTGACAAAAAAAAAATCAAGCTGAAAATGGTTTTAATAAAACAGAATTCTTTAAAATCTTGTAAGTGTTGTGTACTATAGCTTACCATTCTATTTGTAAAGTAGATCCTGTGTAGTAATACAAACTGCCAACATTGTAGCCGCCTCTATTGTTGTTTTGAGAATCAAACAACCTGCAAACAACAACAATTAATCACATCATAAGTAACACACCAAATGTATATCAATGTTAATAATATTGTTTATCAGGCAAGAGAAATACTGTACACACTTACAAGACAAAAAGTTTTCAAAATTTCTATCAATAAATAAGGCAAGATTTTTTTATACCTTATTTTTGCAAACCTGCTGCCCGCCAATAGGATGATTTCGAATAAAAATAAAATCTTATTTTTGGCCAAACAGAAATTCAGAAAAAAAAAAATTGTTTTATTACGTCAGCTGTTGCATTGAAATCTTCAAAAATTAGATGCATATTTTTTCCTAATTATATAAATTTAAAGCAATTAACCTTCCCTTTACTACATTGTTTAGAATCACCAATACAATTTTATTTTTATTTTCTCTTCAATCTGAATAAATCTGAATGGTTTGATTTTGGTCAAACCATTTGCTAAATAATAAAAACAAAAACTTATTTTTTACCACACAGGGTTTAAAAAAAAATCCCGCCTAAGGAGCTAATAATTACTTTAATTAATTAGCCTCCTCCCACGATTTTTTTATTATCACTAACTGCAAAATCTTATAAAAGTTTATGCATTTCAGAATGTTTGCACGATTTTTTTCCCTGGAACTTTTCCACTTTTTATCCAACTTAATTGTTATAAAAACATAAATTGTAATAAAACTTTAGATTGAACTCACCTATTGCCATTGTTCCTTTCTCTCTTTGCTTCATCTAATCTGTTATTACTTCCCCTAAAATCACCAACAAAAGAAAATAATTTGTTATTAAATTGCAAGTGTCAAATAACATTAGAAACAACTGTAACATGGGTTAATATGTGTATTTAATTATTTTAACAATTTATTTAATATTTCAGTGGCCAGCAATTCTGGGGGGAGGGGGCCCTAATAGCCATAGATCAAACGTCAAACGTTGGATTACAGTAGTTGCTTCATCCTTACCATTTCGCTTACAACCATGCGCCACCACACCACTGGTATCAGTGCCAAGGCCCGGGCTTGGCCCTAATAAAAATTTAGTATCATTACAGGGAGCTATGCCTACCTAAGAAACCGACTCATTGCACCACTAATCAACATTTTCGTTAATGCTTAACTAGAAAAACAGGCATTACACATCTTTGTTGAAAAATCACAAAAAATATTCAAGAGAACCTGTGGTCGTACTACCTAGGCTACAGTACTGTACTTTCGAAGTTCCTGTCACCATGGACCTATTAATAATGCTAAGTACAACGTTACCGTACACCTTCGATAGGAATGACAAAACGAAATCATGAGTTTCTTAATAAAAACAAACTAACCTTGGGTTTTGTAAGTACATATCAGCGTTAATTTCAATAACAAACAGTAACAGAACAGCTACTAAGATATTCATTTTGAATGAGGTACCCATTGTACATTAACGATGTTCGACCAGCGATCTCTCGCACTGTAATACCACTTTTGATGTTATCCGCTAAAGGTAGACCTCATAACTACTAACATTATCGCTTACGTAGTTAAAATAGATCGTAAACATTCATTATACATGTTAACTTACAACAATACAGAATATTACGCTATGCGTATAATGTATTTATATAGGCCTATTCTCTTTGTTTTTATTTTCCATTATTATTTAATTACAAAAATTAAAGAAATTATAGTAAGTATTAAGTGCGGAATAATACATGGAAATCCTCAGGGATCATCTTAAAGTTTACACGAAGTCTCTGATCCATACAATGACGTAACTTTGGTCTTATGATTCATGGGCATATTACTGTATACATTTTTATAGGGCCTAAGTTTAGCATTTTTGTTGTAATTTATTCGGTTTATATGAACATTGCTTCAAATATAATATGATGTATTTATAATAGGCCAAATTTTATGCAGGCCTATGCGAGCTATAATCTTTTCAACTGCTGATCAGAACTGCAGAAACCTGTTGCCAATAATAACACGTAACACATAGGCCACAGTATTTAGAATGTTATTATTCTATTACAATGTTTATTTCAAAGACAACTCAAAGCTGATGTTTTGAGGGGTTTTTTTCTCCACGCTAAATCACTTCGCACCAGGAGTGCGGAGACAAACCAGCAATTTTATATTTATTATTATTAATTAAAAATTAATAAATATTTTTTGATTTGCTTAGACTGCACACTTATGGATTCGCCAGCTAGCAATAGTTGGAGTGCATTGGCCGAAGCAGATCATTTAATTAATTAATTCAAAATATCTTTATTGCAATCAAAGTAAGCAGATATTGAATTATATAAAACACTAAAAAAAAAAGTCAAAAGCAGAAATTAAAAAAGACAAAACAAAGATTAAACATAGATTCGAGAGCTACCGTATATATATTAATACTTGTTTTAGTTTTTATTTTCATTATACGTGTGTATTTACAGCTTACGTGTTTTTAATTTCTGGTTATGATTATGATGAGTAGCTAAATTTTTGTTGTTGGGTATTGTAAATGATTTTTTCTTTATTTCACGTTTTTTGGGTTGCCTCGTGAAAGTTAAAAATGCTATGTGGCCCTGCCCAAAAATGAAGAAACTGGGACGATATGTTATAGTTCGACGGTCTGTCAGAGACTGTATTTGAGAGCTGACGGTGTTTCCCAGAAAAGCCGAGCGTCCCACCGTCGAGGATGGACAAACAATCCAGCTGTCAAAAATTATACTATGGTTATATTTGCAATGCCGCTTTCCTCTATTGTTTCCTGATTTGCACCCTCAATTATATATTTACATCTTTATTAATATTTAAATGTACAGTACTGTATGTAAATATTCGATTTCCATAATGAACATTGTTAGACCTATCTTCTTTTGCGTCATTGCTGCTTATGATGGTTTGAAGAGAAGAATACGATGATGATAATAATAATGATGCAGTGGGGTTATCGAGCAAAACCTGGTGGGGTCAGGGGACTCTAGTATCAGCGAAACACAAAATTTAAATACGCAATATCCATTTTAGTTTAGCAATATGGTCAAATAATTTTCGCTAAATAATCTAAATTTACTATTAATACGGAAACACAAAATGGAGTTAGTAGCCGACGTTAACTTGCCCATAAAAAGTGGTTAGGAAATTGGCATAACTTTCAGTATTTGTAAGCTTTTTGTGGCCTCACGAGGCTAGTAGCCTATTTGGTTTTAAGTTATGGCCTGGGAATGATAGCTACAATACTATTTCCGGATATGATCGAATCCTTTTAAAGGAAATGTTATATAGCATTAGCAATACCACCACCACTGTAATATCCACACACACCGAGGATTACTTCGGAATGGTACCATGGCAATGATTCATTGGGGGTGACTAAAACATGAAGTAGGAAATACGAGAAGTAGGAATATGAGAATGCAGATATATGGCCCAATAAAGCAGTTGCGCACACGTCATATTTTTATTTTTATTTTATTTCAGTTTTATACCATTTTCAGTGCGGTTCGAAGCTTTAGTTTCCAAAGTGGAACTCATATTAATAATTAAAAAAAGCAATGAAAGCAAATATTGAACAATGAAAGCAAATATTTGAGAACATCGCCGCTGTTGTGGTTGTCTGTAGACCTATAGATGTTAAATCATCATCATCATTATACCATGGAGTCTTTTGTAAATTTGTTGGTCTTGAACGCACCGTCAATTGACGAGTGCCACTGTAACAAAAGTGTAAGTTCAATAAATTATTATTATTATTATTATTATTATGCCAAACTATCATTATGTTAATATACATCAGGGACCATACCCAACAATCTCGACACGTATCCATTTCCAACAATACCAGTCTTAGACAATACAGTCAACAGGTAAGCATTACGTCATCTCATTGACCAAATATGGACTGTTAATTAGTCACCGCAAGTAGGTTGAATTGAGTCAGCGAACTGTCAACCAATACGCGGATCCTCAATACCAAAGAAACCGAAGATAGATAGAAGCTAAAATTGATACTAGTAGTTTGTAAAATCGTTGGTTCGTTAGACTGTTTCATTCCACAACAGTTTCTCCTGAATATATCTAATATTAAAAGACCAAGGTAAGTGATTTAATTATGGTTTGAATCAACGAGAACCTAGGCCCTTAAAGAAGTGCATGTACCGTTCTGGAGTTGAGATTGGGCTGCCAAAGTAGGTAGGCCTACAGTGGAGTGGTGAGCGCGGTAGGAGCGTGGAGGCCTATGTTGTCAGTAGTAACAAAGCCTGCCTATTGTTGCAAATCAATATATTTTGACTAATTAAACACATGCTATCCAATATATTATAATGTATATGCTCCATAGATCGAGGAGTACGGTATATTTAACAAAACCTTTTGTTGTGTTTGTGAGTAAGAGAGAACTTACTGCACTCAGCTCAAGACTGCTTGTTTGCCTCACTTTCTTGTGCATTTTCCTTTTTGTGTTTTATTGCTGTGATCTGTATTATTTGGTCTTTGTTTGTGAGACTGTACTATTGTGATGCATGGGGTTCCTGAATGATGATCAATTTTATGCCTGCCACAGTTTTCCTAAATAATTGAGGCTTGGCTTGCGCTTCATAACCGCAAGGGAAAGGCGCAATATAAATACCCAGTACCAGTACTGAAGATATTATGACTGTGAACTTATGGCTTAAATTATTTTTTTAATTTTTTAAATTGATTTAATTATATGGACACAGCACATGCACAAAGATTATCAATTAGTGAATATATAAATGTCCTACTTGTAGGTGACAATCCCTTTCACAGGACAAACATATACACAAACTAAATTCTGATCTTTTCCCTGATTTTTCTTATTTAATGGTATTTATAATATTTATTGTTAGCAACAAATATTAATTGTAGATACTGTAAGTTTGCAGTGGTGTAACAAAGAAGAGTCATGAAGCCCTGGCTACAGCTTCTTGGGCGCAGTACACATGGGCCATGGTAAGGACCTGGACCCAGTGAGATAATTGCCAAAACCCCAATCTGTTTCAGCATTTTTAATGTGTTAAAATAGTCCCTAACGGTCAAGGGCCCCTGGAGATATTATTGAATAACTGTTATTGTTAATTACTATCAATTACTCATTCTAAAGCACATGATTTTATGTATTTTGATGTTTATTGATGTTTGATTTACTTTTTTTTATATACTCTCCATTTTTGGAGGGAATCTTGAATAAATTGAAATTGAAAATTGAAATTTAACACCTAAAAGCTTGTACAATAGCTGTTATACCCCTACGAGTTTGTATTTCAGATAAGCTTATAAAATGATGTACAATGAAGATGAACGAACAGAGCTTGAAATATACATTGATGATATTTTCTTTCCAACTTCTGTTACTGTAACATTGTTTGCAATTTAATTTCTATTTACAGCAAAGATGAGGTCATTCCTGTGGTTGTTAGCATGCCTTGCAATAACCAGTGCAGATCTTTACCTACACAATCCCAGAGGTTCCAATAACAGACTTAATGAGCAGTCAGCCAATAGGAAGAATGCAAACAGGATGTTTGACTCTCAGGTGAGGATTCCTTTTTTTTCAAATAAAATCAAATTCTTATTCATCATTAAATTCCATAAAAACCAATTACAAATGCAAAGATAATATAATGATATATTATATATAGAGTGGTATTCATGTATTAAAAATTCTCTAGTAAAAATTATTTAAATTTATTCTTACACTTATCTCTCTGGTAATCCAATGTCATTGTCGTATTATACATTATTTGCTTCAGTGGAGGCGCCAGAGGGCCCCTCTCCATTTTTTATCATTCAAATAATTTTAGATTTAAAATAGTGGCCACAAACACATCTACCTTTTGATTTTTCAATCATTGATCCACCCATTGTGTAAATAATTCAACTTATTGAATTTAAACCAATATACTGTAATTAACCATTGTTAGATTCACTAAACTCCTATGAGAATATTGCACCTGATTGAAAATTAAAGAAGACATTTGGAGTTCGATTTTGCAGATTTTTAGATATATTAAGTTAATAACTTCAACCATGTTGCAAATAATTAGACAATTTGTAATTAATTTACAGAACAATAACAGAGGAGGGTACAACTTTGGTGATTCAACAAGCAATGCAGCTGGGAATGAAAATCAACAGTATAGAATGGTGAGATTACAAAATTATTTATGACACAAAACTACATTCATCCATATCCCTTTTGGTAACATCAACAGTCTGAGCTTTCTGCCTTGTATTGGCTACCATGATACGGGCATTAGCACCATTTGTCAGTTATTGCAGAGGGGCTATTTTCAAAGTGCAGCTTTACAAAATTTATATAATGTATTTTATCTTTAAAAAGAAATGAACCTTCTTTTGTTGTTGCTTGAGAGCTGTATAATATGCGAACAGTAATTGCATTTATTTATTAAAAATTTGACAAAACTGTCCAAAGCAAAACCATGCGACGAGGGCCAACACGAAAGTGCGAAACTCTTGTAACATTCATTCATCAAAACAAACAGTGATTAAAAGAAAATTACATTATGACACAAATATAAATGATAATTAACTTAACCTAAGATTGCTAGAATGGATGATTGTTATTTAATTAATGTTTTATTCAGTTTGCAAACAGTGATAAAAGCCAACTCTAACTAAATATAAATATACTGTACACAACACCTTTTAATTGTAAATTCAATACACTCTAAAATATTAAATGAAACATTGAATTTCTTTGAGTTTGATCAGACAGCTCCCTGGTTTGATGTATATCCAGAAAGTGCATCTCAGTTGGCAAAGCACATGATTTTATGTATTTTAATGTTTATTGATGTTTTGTTTTACTTTTTTTATATACTCTCCATTTTTGGAGGCAATCTTGAAAAAAATTTAAATTGAAAATTGAAATTTAACACCTAAAAGCTCGTACAATAGCTGTTATACCCCTGCAAGTTTGTATTTTAGATAAGCTTATAAAATGATGTACAATTTATTCGGTGTAAACACCAAGGATAACCCACAAAAGTCTAAAGAAGACTTATATTCAGTGTTGGTGGTTATTTGGGCAGTACACCGGGACACAATCCCCTACTCTTTTCCGAATAATGTACTGCGTTCTTTAGCGTGCACACGGGCCATAATGTACACCAACAGCTTAAATGTCTCATCCGAAAGACAGTGGGCGTAACTTTGATTTCAGGCCCTCTATATGAAACACAAGGAGAGTATCGATGGAATTGAACTGGGGACCTAGAGATCTCCACGGTTCAGCACACACACAGTGGCTACCACCAGTTGCTGACTGAGCTAAGCTGATAGATATACAGCCTGATATAGGATTATACTATAAGTGCTAGATTATTATTATGATTATTAAAGTTATAAGATAAGCTCCATCCAAAGATAGTGATGCAGGACATCAAAATTCATTATTTAAAGCTTACAGAATTTCCTAAACTAACTTTGATATTAAATTCCAACCAAGAATTTATCGATTAGATGTTTATTTTAAGTTCTGAACGTCAGCAAAGATTTCAAGCAAATAAAATAACAGTTTGCAATTGACCTTCACAATCAAAACAATCAATGAAATTCAGAAATGAATTAATAAAATTATTCAATCAGAAATTACTCTAGCAAATAAACATCTATTAAAGGTCATGCCGTATTCTCTATTTTCTTTTAATTGTTTGAAATAACAATGTAAAGTTAAATGCTATATTTGTGCACAGAAGCTTAACTAATTGACTGTATTTACGTTACTGTTAATGACAACGCATATATTACTTATCTCCACACACTTGTTAGATGCTCTGCAGGTTTCTTTATTCGCAATATATATAAAATATTTGCCATATCTTCTGTGCAGCTGATCAGAAAATCTCAGGAATTCTAGATTTGCCAAGTAAAGTTACACAGTATCAAACTGTGATGAAGCTGTTTCATGTGCCGACAAAGTGTCTCTGGGAAATTAGGAACCTAAATTCATCTGATTATACCCGTCCTTGATCTTTTCAATACTTGTATTGATTGAGGGTTTTATGGGTATTTGTTAATTTAGGGAATTCATGCAGTAAAGATATTATTTATAGACAGAACAGAACTTAGCAAAATATAGGATCTAATATAGTTTATTTTAAATTTACGGTGATTAAAGATATTTTATTTGTGATGTAACTACTGTACGTTGATTATTGCTGTAGGCTATAGATTATGAAAAATATTATAATATCTCTGATGACTGCTAGCATCTGAACCTGTACAACCTTGTGATAGGGGTTGACAGGTTATAATGAACATTAAGAACATAAAGAAACTACGTCAAAGCAAACAATGAACTACATGCGTAATATTTATGAATGCATTCTGAGAAATAGATAAAAACGAACAATAATGGATTTGAAGAACATAGAAGAAACTCATTGAAAGCAGTGTAGGCGTAGAGTGCATCCTTGTGTGACTAACATTGGAAGGTCACATTGATGGCCCATGACAACATACACAGTTGATAACACTCTACAAAATTATTAGCTATATGTTTCCATAGGTTGAAAAGATGTACAAGTAATATATTGTATATTAATTCAGATTTCATGGTGTGTCCACACCTTTCTCTACTCAAACAAATTTCATATAGATAGGTCAATTAAAGTTTGCAATGTATTCAAAAATACCAACAGGTTTGTGAAAATGAGTAGATAGTGGTGTTAATATCTGGCCTTATCTTATGACCGATCTTCTAAATTGATGTTTGAACAAACTGTAACCACCCCCAAAAGTCAAATAAATGACTCATTTATTGCAGAAGGTTATTTTATTATCAAGTAATTTCTTAAGTTTATGTATTCATGATATGGAAAGTATTTTATCGTTTCAACGTGTACAATCTACCAAGTTGGCAGCTAGCTTAACCTGTTTTGTATGAAGTTGTTCAATAGATAACATGATGTGAATTGGAGCAACAACACTGCTTTTGCTTTAATTGCAGAGAGAAGCATACAAAACAGATTTATACAGATTTGAAGAAGGAAGTTTAATGCTAAAAAAGGATTAGATATATCTTGTTGTATTGGATTTTCAGGGTAGCCTATTTGTGAAGTTGTCATCAGTGATTCAAACTACAAAATCCTAAAAAAAGTTAATCCTGCAATAGGCACTGATTGGCACTTGTTCCATCTTAATTCCTACATTGTTCCTGCTAAAAATAAGCAGCTACTAATTTGTAGGCAGAGTAAATTCCTCATTTCTTGGATTTAGTTCCCATAGAATTCAGCCTTCCTGTGATGAATCGGCAAATTCTATGCGTAGGATATATTTAAAGGTTATTTCCTGGTTCACACCTTTTTCTTCCTTCTCAAGGGTGTTAGTGTTTTTAAAGGTGGTTGTTCACAGCTCAATATATCCCAAAGCTGACCAGGAAGGAAGCAATCTCATTGTTTTATATTATTATTGAAAGGACAAAATGCATGAAAATGATGGGAAAAGTGTTTCAAAGTCATTTAAAAGAAAAAATGTAAATGTATTATCATATATCAAGAAGGAAATTTAGATAATGACCCTGGTGATCTGAGCAGAGGTGATGCTGCACTTAGCAGACATAGGCCTGGGATCAGGATAGAATACTAAAGTTACAAACAGAATTTTACAAGCAGTGAAAAAGGGACAAATTGAAATTAACATTGTTGACAACACCACAGTATACTCACCCATTTGCCTAACATGTCCTAATACCCGCAAACCCCCCTCCCCATCAACCCCTCCCCTGCCTCCCACTTTTACTTTTTTTACTTTTTTTTACTTTTAATAAACATTAATTAATTATAAATGGTTTTTAATTTTATAAGAACCAAATAGATAACAATAAAATTAAAAAAAAAAAACATTTATAATTATATACACAGAACCAGATTTTATTCTTCAATGAATAAAGATTTAGACTCATAAAAGTTATTTAAATGAACCATCGTTTTTTCAGGAGTATTTTATGAGTGGTCCATATATGCGGTATACAGATGCAGAGGGCAACCCTACAGGCGAGGGGCAGTCCTTACTGAACATTGAATGGACCAATCAGCATGGCTGTGGTGGTGATGAAGACACCGACCCTCACAAGACCAACTGCTTGCTGGTAATGCAGTTCATGTGTCAAGATGATGTACCAAGTGCAACAGGTATATTATATATATATTTTCTTATAAATACTACTTACTCATTATTCTAGTTGTATTTGGAGTGGATTTGAATGGTTTGGTGGTGAAGGTGTTTGCCTTCCAATCCCAAGGTCCTGGGTTCAATTCCTGTGGAAGCAGTATTTTTTCTCTGAAACATCTTCAATCCTTAAGTGTCAAAGCATAAGCATTATTATTATTATTTTTTTTAAACACTAGTCACTGGTAGCAAAATATTTTAACAAAGAATGGCTAATAATAATAAATGTACAATTTTCTATATTTTTTTGTCAAGAGTTTTTTCTTGTCAGTTTAGTAAAATTTTCTGAATTTTATTTTTATTGAAAAAAAAAATTATTATTTTTATAATTATTTATTTTAATAAATACCAATTTCAGATTTCATTTTAGTGTAGTATCAGTAAAATTTGAATAACTTACCCTCTGAATAGCAACTTAAACTGGTAGGAAAACTCATCAGCTAAACCAAGTTTATACTATTAAACTAGAATTTGATAAATAATTATTTAATACTCTGTCGGTAGGAACTGATGACACCATTCGAAATGGTCAAAACACCGGAACCCAACAGCACAACCGTATCCAAAACTTAAATGAGGGGCAGGGCAGTGCCAACAATCGTAAGAATGTTGTGGCCTCAAATCGCGGCCTACATGAGCCATGGCAGTGGTATGACAAATGCTACAACAGGGAAAGAAATATGGGTAAGTTATTAAGAATTATGGGTAAGATTTGTAGGTAAGTTTTGTGCAGTATGAGGTACAATTGAAATTGATGAACATGAATCATGTATATATATATATATATATATATATACCTTTATTTGGCTCTTAAGGGGAAACTCTTGTCTATAATTTCGCCTTAATGTTGTTTAAGTATAGCGACACTACTTTCGCCTTAACGTACTGTTTTTAACCCTCTTCATTGTTTTAGTTTTCCCCTATGACAGATCTAAGCTGTTTTATATCTGTCTCTTATACACATCTAGATGTGTATAAGAGACAGTACTTGATCTTTTCAATACTTGTATTGATTGAGGGTTTTATGGGTATTTGTTAATTTAGGGAATTCATGCAGTAAAGATATTATTTATAGACAGAACAGAACTTAGCAAAATATAGGATCTAATATAGTTTATTTTAAATTTACGGTGATTAAAGATATTTTATTTGTGATGTAACTACTGTACGTTGATTATTGCTGTAGGCTATAGATTATGAAAAATATTATAATATCTCTGAATCAATATAATAATATTATAATATCTAGCATCTGAACCTGTACAACCTTGTGATAGGGGTTGACAGGTTATAATGAACATTAAGAACATAAAGAAACTACGTCAAAGCAAACAATGAACTACATGCGTAATATTTATGAATGCATTCTGAGAAATAGATAAAAACGAACAATAATGGATTTGAAGAACATAGAAGAAACTCATTGAAAGCAGTGTAGGCGTAGAGTGCATCCTTGTGTGACTAAGACAGTATATACACATATATTCATTATATTCATTTAATTTCTATATGGTCATTAAACATTTTGAGTGTGTGGCAAATTTATTATTTATTTATTATGTTAATTTATTTATTATATTATATTATTATTATATTTATTATTTTATAAGATTTATGGCACACATATCCAGATAACTGCTCAAGGTTTTTTTTTTTTACCTAGTGTACTGGGTACAGAATCAATCATACACAACATGCGACCTTCCCGTGGAGCATTCCTAGATATGCCTGTAATCACCACTGCTAATTTTATTCCGAATCATTCACCTCCTACCAGATACCCATTATACCCCTGGGTGAAGAGAGGCAAATGCAGATAAAGTATCTTGCCCAAGCACACAAGCAGTGTGATAAGCATTGGCCCTGAACCCCCAACCTTTCAATTGGAAAGCCCAACACCTTACACGCTGTGTAACATTCTCCTACTCTACTGTCATATCATTCTACCAAAATTTTAATTGCATCAATTCAATTTACAGGTCTTTTTACTGCTGACCAAAACCTGCAAACTAATAACGGTAATGGATACAGCTCAGCGATTTACACTCGACAGAACCCACAAGGAACACAGAGGGGGTATGAGTGCCCAGAAGAACGTGACTATTACCCTTACTGGCATCCCACCCCCTGGAGAGATGTTGCACTGCTTGTACAGAATGTCTCAGAATGCAGGTTGGTTGATAATGTACAAAAAATGTTATGGGAATCAGTCAATGCTAGCTCAACATCATTACAATGTGTAATAATAATAATGATAATGATAATAATAATAATAATAATGATGATAATGATAATGATAATGATAATAATAATAATAATAATAATGATAATGATAATAATAATAATAATAATAGTAATAATAATAGTAGTAGTAATAATAATAATAATAATAATAATAATAATAATAATAATAAAGCTTTTATTACTATGAAGAAAAGGTAATAACCTAGAAAAAAAACTGGTAGGGTATAGGATGTTCTTAGTGCCAGAAATCCTGCTGAAGGTCCAGCAAACCCTTTGGAGGTCCAGTAAATCTGGAAAACATATTTACATTATGACTGTGCCAACCTAATCCCTATGACAACAAATATATCCATTTTTTAAACGGTTAGAAGGTATAGTTGCTAAATGTGTAGGCCTATTGTAGACACTTTGAAGACAGGATGAGATGATGAATATGAATTCTGTTTGATTTATCACAGCAAACTCCAGGCAGAAAGCTTTAACGTCCAACAATACTATGAGTGTGTGGAGTACTACGGCAATGGCCAACGCAAACACTGGTCAAGGTACAACAACCAGGCTGACTGTGAAGCCAATAATGGTGAATGGCTAGCTTTTACCGGCTACTTAGAAACAGCTCAAGGTAAGTAAATTGTGGTGATTAGCTAATAGTATAGCCAGGCTCTTTTTAGTGTGTTATTTGTTATAATTTATTTTTATAAACTACTTACCTGTATATACTGTTATATTTTTTTCTTGCTTAAAACAATTATTAATTTATGATTATATAACGCTGAAAACCACTGTTATAATAACAACATGTAATTATAGTGAAATGTTTGCTTACTGTATATAGTGCATAATGCATGAATAATAATTATTCATTATTTGTCCTCATTATAAATCAGAAATTTACACTGGGCCCCCGTCGATCTGCAGCTGCCACAGTTGAGCGCCATCCGACTTTACTACAACAAACCCGTCTAAGTCTCAATATGAAGGTTATTCGAGGAGCTAAGCGATCAGACTCCAATTCAAACCCAATGCTGGTTGGGTTTTAATCGAGGTCTTCAACACAAGAAGCAGGAACAATCTCTCAGCCAGAGCCTCAGTTATAATAATACAAGTATTAAAAGTTATGTTTAATTTCAATATGATTCCAGAATTTGGCACAGAATCAGCATGCAATGCAGCCAATAACAACCAAGATAGTGTCAAGTACATATGGGGTAGGCCTGAGGATGGTCTAGCTCTTCAGTGCTTGGTTGCCTTAAACCCACCTGATTGCCTGCAAGCCCCATGGACCAGGGACAACCATCTTGGAAACACAAGGACAGGGGAAAATGCACAGTATACCATGACACTTCCCTACTTTCCATCTGGAAAAGCAAAGCGATGTGCATTTAGAATGAGGTAAGAAACTTGATGATATGTAATTTTATGGGAGTAATTTTTTTTTTTTAATAGTTCGGGGAAAAAAAAAACAAACAATAACTACGGTATACGGAACAATAATTATTTAAGTTCATTACAAAAAATAATAGTAATGCAAATGCATTTGCCACAGTTCGAGAGAGACAAAAGCTAAAAGCTAATCTCAAGTACTGCAGGGGCGGATTTGGGAGGAGGAGGAGGGGTTTTATGAGCCAGCCCTGCACCCCCACTTTCTAGAAAGTAAAAAAAAATAGAAAAAAGGGAAGAAAAAAAAATTATTGATGGGCATCTAGGAAACTTCCAGGGAATTCCCCAGACCCCCCTGGGGTAGTGTTTTAGCCTTTTGGACAACTCTTTTTAATATTATTTTTATTTCTCAATTCAGGTATAACATTAGTACAGACGATTATGATCCAGCCAATACTGATGCCAGCCACAATCAGAACTAGTAAGTATACAAGCTATGTTTGAGGAGTAAATGTTAAAATTGGCTTAATTATATCAAAATCTGCATGTGTGATTTATGCACACAACTATACTTAGTGTAATATTCATGATCTGAAACTGACCATAAACTATTTTGTATGAAATTAAACTATTAAACATAAACTATTTGTTTACTATTATTTACATAAACAGCATTATAAATTATATGCTGCAGTTATCAAAAACTCACAAATATCATGGTTGGTGGTAATGAGATGATAATGATTATATAATAGTAGAGATGGTTATGATGATCATCAGTAATGAGGCTAAATGGATGACTGTGACAATAGACAAAACAGCAATTTATCGCGCTGTTGACGAAATTAAATAAATTAAATAAAAATTGCCTTAATGATGATGCTGTTGATGATGCTGAAATAAATGGTAATGATGATGATGACGATGGAAAATGTTATGAAGTTTATAAGCTAACAATAAAGTTGTGATGATTCTTATAATTTTTTAATAAGAGGGTTTTTGTAGCTTGATGTTAATTTGAATTATGATGCTGCACATGTTGATTTTGTGGATATTAAACAACTAAGTTACATTACTAACTACATTTTATTTTTTACTAAAGTCAAACAGGCGAGATATCACCGATCCAGAATAATCCGAATGTGGACGTTGGGGCAGACAGCGTTCCATTGCGTCTTGCTGTTAACACCGCTCAGTATGGCCGCGTCTTTCAAGACAGGTCACACGCCTTCAAGATTGTACCCCGACCAAATCGTGAAGGCACGTGCTTTGAGTTTACCTAATTTTAGTTTACAGTTACTTTACATTTATTTCAATTAACTGTAATTTAAATGCTTTTAATGTATTTACACTTTGTACTTCAGAATTAGAAACCTTCCTTTTTACTGGATACCCAATCAATGTGGGGATATTGTTTTTCCTTTGTCCTGATAACAAAAAGTTAAATTTCATACAAAAAAAAGAATTATAATGAAGAGTTAAGAACTAGAAGCAAATTTAGATCTTTGAAAGATTTTAAAGCAAGTGAGTGTATTATAGTGGTGCGAATATTTGATTATTCCAAAGTTTCACAGAATGATAATTAAAAGTAACCTACAAAGTGTTTTTAGGTTATTATATTTTACATTATTTTAATTTCATTGTTATTATAGTAATGTTAATATGTGGTGTTTATTTCAGGTATTGAATCAGCAAAGATCGTAAACTTAAACGTTCGTGGAAAGCGCGGCAACATAGTTCAGGTGTACCCAGCGATAGAGTATGACTTCACGCCAACACGGTTGGAGATTAATGAAGGTGATATGATCCATATACAGTGGACAGGTATGATGACCACAAACAAACGTTGTGTTTAATATGTTTTATATCAATACCCTTATAGGGCTATGGTCAAGTACAAACACCCTGTACATAATAATGCCAAGTAATTATATAGCACCAATCAATGATCAAAGGCGCTGAGCATTATTACCTCTGGTCACTGGGTAACATACAGTCCAACCTTCTCTACTCCCTGGGGTGTATACCTTGTTGTACGCACAAAACTAGTACTGTACAGCCAATGCAACAACATCATACTGGGTAGCATTAAACATTGAACATAATTTTGTTTTAGGGTCCAATACTCATAACAATGGAAACCCAGCTGGAGATGGACAGGCTGGTGATGCTGGAGAAGGCAGAGGGGGTAAGTTTTCAAGATTTATCAGCTATGAAAGATTAAATTGATTTAATTTACTTGCTTTTTATTTTACACATTCAAAAGTTTTCTGGTCAATTTGGAATTTTATTCTATAAAACTAAATCTTGTTATTTTGGGTGTAATTAAATCTGTAGACTGCCTATTCTTTGTTATTATTTAGGTCTTTTTAATGCAAGCATATGTAAATTATTATCATCATTAATGAAAAGGTATAAAAATAAAAACAATTTTTCCTGATTTTTACAGATGTATAAGTAAGGATAAGAGTGCATAAAGTAGTAGCCAGTACCAATTTATGGGGTGTTTTTTTTTTTTTTCAGTACCAATCTATGGGGTGTTTTTTTTTTTTAGTAAACACCAAATGATTTGGAAGGTTTCATTGAATTCTTTTTCATAAAGAGTATAATATTTAATGCTGAAAAAATAAAATCACTAAGTAAGTTAAAAAAAAAACATGTTTTGTTATGCTCAAAAGAAGGTATTTTCTCTTTTGAACAACTGTTGTCTATTTGTCCTTTTTTGCTATGTGCTTTTGTGTGTTCTTTGAGCACAGGACTTCTTTAGTTTTAAATGAAAAGATATCCTTAAAAAATGATTTTCTTTTTTAGGAACCGACCGCAATAATATTGTGCAGATACCAAGTGCACTTGACAACTATCCGCTGCCCTTCGACAGGACCACTATGTGGCAGAACGCTAACATCGTGTGGATTCACTCACAGGCCGACTCGGAAACGCAACCACCACCGGACTTCTCCGCCGTAGACCTGGCAGTCAGCATGGCAAGCTCTGGGTATTACCAGTGTATGTCCGCTGCAACCTGCGGAGGCCAATCGGCTCAAAATAAAAACAAAATTAATAATCTACTAGATAATGCACCTGCTTCTTACAAGGGGGCGCTGTTACAGATACCTGCTGGCGAGTATCATTATATGTGTACGAGGAACAATAATTTCACCAATCGTAGCCAAAAAGGAATGCTTATAGTAAAGGAAACTAATAATGCAAAAAAGAAATAACTATTTTGAATTACTCCTCTATAAACACGTGTGTATTACAGTATTGCATTACATCATGTTTAACACATAATACATAAACACAATTTCCTATACTCATCAAAGTTTGTGCCTCATCTGGTAATACAATACCTCAAAACTTACCTAACGTAAATCTTAATCTTAAATATCTGTGTTGTACTTATATAAGTATGGTATATTTTTGATAAATGGTATATAGTTTAGAATATCTTTTACATTGTATAGATTTCAAAGTATTAATATGTACTGTATATATTGAATATCATTTTTGTAATTTCTTAAAATTATTTCATAATTACAGCTAGAAAATAAAAAATATGATCTAGAACAGTGTATATACATATTTAATATTTTAATTGTTATATTTCAAATTACACAATTGTAGAGAAACTTAAATGTGTGTAGCATAATTATAATTTTTGGGTACTATGTTTCCTAATCCTAATAAATAAAGTCAATTTTTTCAGACATTTCACCAGAAAATAGTCCTTTCCAATCAGAAATTGCATTCCATTTTATATGAGGACAGTGATATGGGTCAGTGGGTACAGCTTGTATTTTTAAAAATTAATCTTTTGTATTTGGTCTGCCGGTCAGACGAAAAATCCTTGAAATAAAGTGAGCTTAAGACTGCAGTTTGTTTACTGGCATCTTTCCTTGTCAATGTCTATTATGGCCTACTTGGATTTAATTACCTTGTTGCGATCCGAGACCGCCCAACATGCATGGCACTTGAAGAAGAAAATTAGCATTTAAATATATAATATGATGGCAACATTCATCACTAGATAATTATGGGAATGGAAATGCTGATTTGAAGACGTCTGAAAATTTAAAGCAATACTTAAAATTAACCATGTAATAGCTTGTAGGTAGCATCTGGTAAATAATATTGAAATAAATTTACAGCTTAGGACTGGGAATACAGTGCTACATGATACCAAACCGTTAAACGAAAGTTCCTTATAGTTGTAGGAAAAAGGGTTTCCGGTGATCTGAATATCCTCTTACTACCCAGCACTGTAATGCAGAGTCTTAGTGACGAAGCTCGTTTTTTTAACGAAGAAAAAAATAAATAAAAATAAATTTAAATTCTGAGAGTGCCATAGTGGAGTCATAATTATAGATTTTATTTCTTACCTCAACACAAACCATGAGTTGGCTGACGTGTTATAGGCCCTCAATTTGTGAAAGTTCATCACTGGACCAGCTACTGACTGTGGGGCGGATTCAAATGGGGGAAAAGAGACTACTGTATTGATATTTAAATTGTTAGTCTGAGAGTGCAATTCTGGATTCTGGCCATTTGAGATGCCACTTCCATAAATGTTTTTGCCCTAACCCCTGAGGTGCTATAAACCCTCATCTGTGAAAGTCCCTCCCTAGTCAGAATTCGATTAAATAAGACCATAATTATGAAAGAAATCTGAGCTCCACCACTCGACCCGAGCAGGGCTCAGCCCCTATACGGCCCAGCCATTTTGGTCCACATAGATTCTCACCCACCCAAAAAAAATCCTGCGTACGGGCCTGGACGTATTAACAATGAAACATATTTAATTAGAATAGGCCTATATGCGTGCAAAGTATAGGCCTATGCATAGATCGTCATTTGCGTACGTGCATTACTGTCATTAGCGAGCATAAGTTACATACATGCGAGCTTACGGGCGTTTCGCCACTGTTATGTAGTACATTTCACGAAAACATAATTTTGGACGCACTTCATGTTTCGGAAGTGTACTATCCAAATAAATTATTATTAAAGGGACTATTGTCAGATGATCAGATAGCGCGGCCTACATGTTTGATTAGGAGCGGATCCACTGGGGGGGGGGGGCGTCAGTCACGCCGAAAAATTAAAAAAAATTTAGATTTAAGAGTTAAAAGGAAGAAAGAAAATAGGGAAACAGAAAGTGTACCCTTGAGTTCAGTGCCGATCCAGCAGTGGGCGAAAGGAGAGCTCGATTATTTGACCACTCACCAATTTTAAATTTTCAATTAATTGATTTTCCAACGAAAAATCATGCTCAGTGGCGTAACGCCTAGGCTATGCGCTCTAGTGCGGCGGTCCCTTACGGGACCCTTCTGTGCCCTAACCCATATTAATCCTGCGGGGTGGGATACTCAGTCGTCCAGGACTACATTTGTCAAAATTTAAAAAAAAAAAGTATATTCAAATTTTTAGTCTAAATTAAGTGCCATTTCCGGGAATTTAGAGGTAGGTGCCATAGGATAGACCTTTGCGACGTCCGTGAGGGGAGGAGCAGCATCTCCCAAGTAAGTAATAATTTTGTTGAGAAACACTGCTTTTGAAAAAGCACTTTTACCGTCTGAGAGTGCCATTTCCAAGCGTTTAGAGAGGGGACTATTCTTCAAATTTTCCCCAAGGGCCACCGACCCTTGTGCCCCTACCCATAGGTTCCAGTAGGTTCCTCGCTCTATAGCACCCTGATTCAAAAGGGCTTTGTTGCTACATGACAGCATAATGTGTTACTGGCATCGACTGTTGGACCTATTCTTAAAATTTGGGTGTGGAATAGATTGCACACAGCACCCCCACCCCCGTCAGGATACACCCCTGTTGATTCGCTGCTCTTTGTGTCTCCAGCTTTGTATTATCCATATGCAATAAATACAGTGCAATTTGAAATGTTGTGGTTTGTGTTCCTTTCTTGACTGATAATGATTTTGATATAAAGACACCGATACTGTTTAAGCCCACATCCACCTCGTCCATGTATACGTATGTATTTGTGTATGCTTTGTTCAACCCCTTAACCTAACGATAGGGAAGTCAGTCGACCTTAAAACACTGAGAGTGTCATTCCTGTTGGTATGTTGATCAGGGGTGGGAGGGGGAAAACCTGGGGCCAGTGTCCGGTCGAGGGAAAAACACAATTCGTCTAAAATCGATTAAACAAGCCTCTGAAACCCCTAAATTTTCACTTTAGGAAGATTTTGATTGACATCCGACCACGCCTACTTTGCTCTCGTCGAGACCTTGCAGATATCAGGGGCGACTGGCGTCACCCCTGACGTTGATCTGCTTATTGTATTTGTTGTCTGGGAGTAACTGTAGGCCTATTAAACATTGGAGATTCCATTCACTCAGCTGACAAAGTTCACAAATACATCAAGACGAAGTAAATAACAACAACTAAAACGCATTTGTTTTTACTTATTTTATTCACTGTCAAAAAATGTCCGAAATGAATAAAAATTTTCCGAATAGAGAAGAGTAGTGAATTGTGTGTGGAGGAAACCGAAGTACTCGGGGAAAACCACACGACAGTGACAGGAGATTAGCTCCAGTAAGGAAAGATCTGAATTCTCACCCTTGTCACTGCCCCGTGAGCTTAACCACACGTGTTTATGCAATTAAACTCATTGTAGGCCTATAAATAACAACATGCATAAAATACAAATTACCTCAACAGTTACATTTTATTTAATTTTGATTTAATTTTATGTTTATTTTATCATTCCTATCATCAATTAATTACTATTGAAAATATCAATTTATTCTATATAATTTATATTATATCAATTTTAATTTTATGTATTTTATATGAATGACAAAACAAAAATGAAGGAAAAGAAGCGAAGTAGAAAAGGCACCATTTCTCTGTTCCTAATACTTACATAACCTACCTATACTTACTCTACAAGCCAGGGATGGAGAAAGGTACCTTCAAGAAACAGCACAGAAACAACAAAAAATAAAGTGATAATGAATTTGAATGAGTATAAATGGTATCATTCCTCTTAGTGCTTAATTACCCTAACTGTACTTAACTACAGCTTACTATAGCCACCTAGCTAATCGGATGCCTAGAACCTCCCACTAAGAGGAAACTTACAAAAGAGGAAGATACCTTTTAGTTAGAAAAAGTATGAGTGCAATTAGTATGATGTAATGAATAATGGCATTAGTATTTCGATTAAATTATATTTATTTATATTTTAAATATATTATATATATTTATAGCTATTTTATAAATTAAATATTTGTATATAACTGTTGAGGTATAAATTTACAAATGAAAAACATTGCATAATACAAACATTGATAAGGGCCGGCAAAACAAAGTCAGAATTATAAATAAACTTACATACATGTATTTATAATCATCGAGAATTAGCCATTTGAAATACCATGATTATTATTAATGCGATTTTATAAGAAAATGGGTGCTCCTAAAATGAAATTGCGTGCCTTTCCATCTACATTCTCGATTTGCGCACATCATGACATCTTGCCCGTCTACCTGGAAACATCAAAATTATATGCTTTAGAACTATGTACATAACATACACATTAATTGTACTTGTTGATTTACGTTGACGTCATGACATTGTTCTAATGAGAGATCACTCACAATATATACTTCCCATGCTTCATAAGAGTGAATTTATGCAATTTTTCAGGATCAGCCCTTAGTATATATTTATTTATCAAATTAAAAAGCAACAAATAATCAACTAGTAATAGTATATATATTTGTAGGTGTACCAAAGGCTAGGGTATTCTGTTTATTATATTAAAATACAAATGTGTTGTTTATTATGAACGTTGAGAATAAATATTTAGTTTATTGCAAAATGAAATTAACAAAAAATGAAGAAACAGTAACAATCCAATTAACAATAGCACAAAATATACATAATACTTCCATTCTCTAAAGCAAATGTATGTGTTTTTATAATATACAGGCTGACTTTATATACATACATTTTACGATAACACGTAAGGTAGGGGAAGTATCACTCCTATGGTCTACTTTATTAATGTGAATTCATAGTTTTAATAACTACAAAATGAAATTATTAGATTTATTCCCCTTACGTTCCAGCTTTATACTCGATTGGCCCACATCCAAGGCATTCCGCACATTTATCTGAAAAATATTAAAAAAAAATGATTTAGGATAAAAAAAAAAAAATGGGAATCATATACTGTATTTAGATTTTTCTGGTTTTAATATCATTTAATCTGTGAATATACCTAAAGTACACCAATACAAATACAGTTAAATACTTTTTAGTCGACTATACCTTAATATTCAATCATCTTGTCAGTTGAAATATCAAATTTGTGTACCATCTTCTTTTTCTGGTTTTGATTTGTATCTGAAGTACATATAAACACACAGAAAATGATTTTTACTCAATTTACCATAGTAATTTATCATCTCAGTTAAAATATCGATTTATAGGCCAAACAAAAGATATTGTACATTTTCATTACTTTACAGTAATGCAAATAAATTCAAAACGATAAAAATAGTGCAAATGAGATGTCACTCAATGTACCTTAACTCAGTCCTTGTAGCTGTCTTTCTGCAATTGTCTACCATGTTCTTTTTCTGGTTTGGAGGTCCTTCAATCTGTGAATATAGCTAAAGCACACCAGATATACAGTTCGCAAAAATTAATGCTTTTAAACCCGACTTACCTCAATATTCGATAATCTTGTCAGTTGAAATATCAGTTGCTCTCCCTGTCTGATCGATGCCGCAATGCCAAACTGTACTGTGCAGGGGAAATTCAAATACATATTTATACTATGTCTATTCTCACATTGTGATATCAATGGATACAAAGAAAGAAATAGAAAACCCTGGCATTATTTTACATTATGTATGTAATCAGAACTAATGATATTAAATAAATATTAGGTAGTTCTTGTTCTTGTTTAATATATCCCACCAAAATTTCCTATATTATCATTACAATGTGTAGGAAGATTATTCCATATCCGAAAACCTTGATCATGTTTGTTTTGTTCAGTTGTTTTTCATTTCTAGACATTCAAAATACCATGATTACATGGTCAACTTCATTAATGTTATATTCATAGTTTCTAAAAATGAAATTATTTGCTTTATTCCCCTTACGTTCTTTTCTCAGCTATAGTTACAGTAGTTATCCTCGATTGGGCACATCCATGGCATATTCCGCACATTAATCTAAAAATGTCAAAATAATATAGAACGGTTCAGTACCAATATTTAGCTTTTTCTGGTTTTCAGCTGTTTTTAAATTGGACCACTGGAAATAAGTTAGTAAATAATACCTATATTCTATCATCTTGTCAGTTAAAATATTTGTGTGCCATCCTCTTTTTCTGGTTTTGAGTTCTTTCGACCTGTGAATATATCTAAAGTACATAGAAACACATAGTGAATAATGTTTACTCAATTTACCTTAATATTTATATTCATGTCTAACAAATAATATTCTAAATCGTCATAAGTTTACAGTAATGCCAATAAAAAATTCAAACGATAACAATATTTGCAAAAATACTCAATCTACCTTAACTCACTCCTTGTACTTGTTGTTTTGCTGCAATTGTGTACCATGTTCTTTTTCTGGTTTGGAGTTCTTTCAATCTGCGAATAAAGCTAAATCACACCATATATACAGTTTTTAAATGCTTTTTAACCCGACTTACCTCAATATTCTATAATCTTGTCAGTTGAAATATCAGTTGCTGTCTCTAGTCCGATCCGACACCGCAATGTCAAATAAAAACTTTACTGTGTAGATGAAATTCATATACATTATTATAATGTCCTATATATTTTAAATGTTTAGAAAGATTATTCGATGATCCTAGAAACTTGTTTTTCATTTCTAGAGAATTAGTCACCATTTATTATACCATGATTACGTGGAACTTCATTTATGTGAATTCATAGTGTCAACTTCAAAATTAAATTGTTGCTTTATTCAACTTACGTTGCTTTTCCAGCTATATTCTGAATTGACCCACATCCATGGCATTCCGCACATTTATCTGGAAATATCAAAATGATATAGAACTGTTAAGCACCAAACAAAATTTAGCTTTTTTTGGGTTTAAGCTCTTTCAATCTGTGAATTGTGTACCATCTTTTTCTGGTTTTGTTTTTGGAAATGATTTTTACTCAATTTACCTTAATATTCATCATCTCATCAGTTAAACCCGACTTACCTCAATATTCTATAATCTTGTCAGTTGAATATCAATTGCTGTCTTAGGTCTGATCCGACGCCGCAATGCCATATCGTCATATCAAATACAAACTGTACTGTGTAGAAGAAATTCATATACATATTTATACTACGTCCATTCTCAAACGAAAAAAATACATTGTGATATCAATGGATACAAAGAAAGAAACAGAAAGGGCTGGCAAAACAAGTGTGCATGTTGTGTATATACTTGCTCATGTCAGATACATATTTTGTATAATGTGCGTAATCAATATGATATTCAATACATTTTTACTATAGTTCTTGTTGTTTAATATATCGCATCAAAATTCCCTATATCTTTTAATTGTTTAGGAAAATTATTCCATATTCGAGAACTTCGATATGTTGTTGAATTGTTTAGTCTTATACAAAAGCTTTTTCTCATTTCTAGAGAATTAGTCCCCATTTAAAATACCATGATTACATGGTAATCTTCATTAATGTGAATTAATAATTATATTAATAATTAATATTCTATCATCTTTCATTTTCTGGTTTTGAGTTATTTCAAGATGTGAATATATCTAAAATACATAGAAACACATAGTAAATGATTTTTACTCAATTTACCTTAATAATTCATCATCTTGTCAGCTAATATCGATTTATAGACCTAACAAAAATATTCTACATCGTTATCAAACTTTAGAGTAATGCAAATAACAAATTCAAACGATTTTTATTCAATTTATATTAATATTCATCATCACAGTTAAAATATCGATTGATAGGCCTAATAAATAATATTCTACATTTTCATTACTTTACAGTAATGCAAATAACAAATTCAAACTTACTCCTTGTATTTGTAGCTGTCTTGCTGCATTTGTCTACCTTGTTCTTTTTCTGCTTTGGAGGTCTTTCAATCTGTGAATATAGCTAAGGCACACAAGATATACACTTCGTAAATGCGTTTTAACCCAACTTACCTCAATATTGTATAATCTTGTCAGCTGAAATATCAGTTGCTGTCTCTAGTCCGATCCAACACCGCAATGGCAAATACAAAATGTACTGTGTAGATGAAATTCAGGTACATATTTACACTAAGTCCATCGTGATATCAATGGATACAAATAAATCAGAAAAGGACTGGAAAAACAAGTGTGCATGTGTTTGTGTATGTACTTGCTCACATACATATTTTATATTATGTTCGTAATAAAAAATAATGATATTCAATACACATTTAATACATTTAATATAGTCCTATAATATATGTCATCAAAATTCCTTATATCTTTTAAATGTTTAGGAAGATTATTCCGTATCCGAGAACCTCGATATGTTAGTCTGTTTAGTCTTATACAAAAGTTGTTTCTCATTTCTAGAGAATTAGTCCCCACTTAAAATACCATGATTACATGGTCAACTTCATTAATGTGTATTTATAGTTTCTATAACTATGAAATTACTTGCTTTATTCCCCTTACGTTCGTTTTTCAGCTATATCCTCGATTGACCCACATCCATGATATTCTGCACATTTATCTGAAAATACGAAAATAATATAGTTAAGCACCAAAAAAATGAGAATAAATATTTAGCTTTTTCTGGTTTTAAGCTGTTTCTAAAGTGCACCATTGGAAATACAGCTAATAAATACTTTTTTACTCGACTATACCTTGATATTTTATCACCTTGTCAGTTGAAATATTGGTGTACCATCTTCTTTTTCTGGTTTTGAGTTCTTCAAGATGTGGATATATCTAAAGTACATATCGTCATTCCAAATACTGTGTAGGTGAAATTCATATACATTGTTATACTACGTACATTCTCAAAAACAAAAAAGTACAGTGTGAAATCAATTGATACAAAGATAAAGAAATAGTAAAGGGCTGGCAAAACAAGAGTATATTTTTATATTTACATGCTCACATACATATTCTAAATAATATTCATTACATATTTAATAGCTCTTCTTTAATATACCGCTTAAAATGGCCTAAATTTTTTAATGTTTAGGAACATTATTCGATGATCTGAGAACCTTGATATGTAAATTCGATTTCATTTCATTTCTTTAGGCACGAGTGCCAAGGATATGCCAATCAGTGAACTCAATCACTATCTTAGGTGGCATCTGTTAAACAACAAGGGACTGATTGGACTAGTACACCGGGTAACCAGCTACTCATCTCGAAGGATGTACTGGGTTCTTTAAAGCCGGTTACTCACTGCGTGCGACGGCGACGCGACGGCAACACGATAAAGAACGCACACGAATACGCGGACCCAACGGATCGTCTTTTTAATGAGGATCCGTTCAGATTGCCACTGACAATCAGCAGACGGCGTTGCGTCGTCTATCGCTCGCCGGAAGCAAATGTGAATTTGTCGTGCGACGCAGTGAGTGTCCTGCTTTAAGTGCACACGGGACATATACGTACACTGGGCCTATGGAAGTCTTTGTCCGAGAAGACTTGTTCCACCACCGGAACCATTGGCGAGTGAGCCGTTCTAGATAATTAGTCACCATTTAAAATACATTGATTACGTGGAACTTCATTTATGTGAATTCATAGTTTCTATAACTACAAAATGAAATTATTTGCTTTATTCCCCTTACGGTGCTTTTTCAGCTATATCCTCATCCATGGCATTCCGCACATTCATCTGAAAATATCAAGATGTATAGAACGGTTAAGCACCAAAATTATTAGAATAAATATTTAGCTTTTTCTGAGTTTATGCTCCTTCAATCTGTGAATATATCTAAAGTACACCACTAGAAATAAGGTTAGTTAATACTTTTTCTACTCGACTATCAAAATATCAAAATTGGTTTCGAGTTCTTTAAATCTGCGAATGTTATAAAAAGTACAAAGAAAAACAGTTAGTAAATGAGTTTTATTCAATTTACATTAATATTCATCATCTCAGTTAAAATATCGATTGATAGGCCTAATAAATAATATTCCACATTTTCATTACTTTACAGTAATGCAAATAACAAATTCAAACTATAACAATATGTGCATAGGCGTAGATCCCGGGGGGATGGAGGGGATATATCCCCCCAATATTTGACAGGGGGGGATGGTCCATTGAATCATCCCCCCCCCCCCAATATTTTGACTATGTCTGGGATAAAATGGATCTTTACACACTACAAAAGACTGTCACAGAAATAATTTGCACTGTCTTATGCGCTTACAAAGATGAAAATTAGCATAATGTATTAATGTTGATAACAAAATTATTTTATCTGGTACCAATCTAAGCTCTACTTTCCTTAGATGTTATATGTGCTTGCAAAGAGAGCCACATTTCACACTGAAGGGTGTGTACGACATCAGTAATGTTATATCAATTGCAAGAATGTTTAAGGTTATATCGGTTGATGAGGAATTTATTGATTAGGCCTATAACAGCAAATTGCATCAATTTATTTTGCAAAAACAAGGTTTCCAGCTTCAGAGGGGGGGGGGCACATCTCCTGTCCGCACAAGGGCACACATTAACACCAGGCGCGTAACAGGGGTCTTGGGTCAGAGTGGGTATATTTTTTTTAAATTTTTTATTTCAACCATCTTTAAAGAGGGTAACCCTTCTAGTTTAGCCCAGTAGGTTAACTGACATTCAGGGGCCTTCTTTAATAAAATTAAAGAACAGTACAAACAACATCATCACAACATAATAATAATAATAATAATAAAAATAACAATAACAATAACAATAACAATAACAATAACAATAATAATAATAATAATAATAACAACATACAATCCTCATTTCCCGGTGAGTAATTTACCATACCCACCCCACTCCCCATCATTCCACATTTTCATTACTTTACAGTATGCGAATAACAAACGATAACAATATGTGCAAAACATGATATGTTACTCAATCTACCTTAACTCACTCCTGGTATATGTAGCTGTCTTGCTGCAATTGTCTACCATGTTCTTTGTCTTTCAATCTGTGAATATAGCTAAAGCACACCAGATATACAGTTCGTAAATGCTTTAAAACCCGACTTACCTCAATATTCTATAATCTTGTCAGTTGAAATATCAATTGCTGTCCTTAGTCTGATCCGATTTTGCAATGAAATATCTTCATATTAAATACACTCTGTACTGTGTAGACAAAATTTATATACTACGTCCATTCTCAAAACGAAAAAATACATTGTGATATCAATGTATACAAAGAAATAGAAAAGGAACAGTGTGTATGTGTTTATTTATATATAAATTTATATATATATATATATACACATATATACCGTACATGCTCACAAATATTATTTTATATAATTTACGTAATCAAAAACAATGATATTCAATACATATTTAATAGTTATAAATAGTTAAATATATCGCATAAAAATTCCCTATATCATTTAAATGTGCAGGAATGTAAACAGAAGTTTAAACAATAACAATGCAATATCAATAGTACAAAATGGTGTCACAACCAAAAAAAAAAAAAAATTCTTATTAAAGACCAAAGCAGTTAAAAAAATAATAAACCTATTCTATATTCCATATCTTGAATAATATAAACAGAAATTGAAACCTACCTTAACTCTAATAACCTTGTCTTGCTGCACCTATCTACCATGTTTCTGGTTTTGATTCCTTTCATTCTGTAGTTATTTAATAAAGAAAACTAAATTTCACTAGTAAATATCAATATTAAAACATTATAATGTAAAAAGAAATAACAATAGCACAAAATATGAATTGTCACTCGACCTACCTTAACGTTTTTAATTTGTTGCAATCGTCTTAGTTTTGAGTTCTTTCAATCTGTGAATATATCTAAAATACACCAGAAATACATATTCTTGGCAGTTGAAATATCGATATATAGACCTAAGAAATATTATTATACATCTACACTTGACATTAAAATATTGAATATTAACTAAGCGATTGCTTCATCCTCTGGTGGTAGTCACTGCTGGAACGTGGATATCCCTTGATCCTGGTTCAATTCCAATCGCTGTTCAGCTCAGCTTTCTTGTGTTTCAGCTGGAGGGCTGAAATGCATGTTTCAATAGCGCACCGTCATTCGGTTCAGACGTTTAAACCGTTGGCCGTCCCATGTGCACGTCAAAAAAAGCAAACAGCAGTGGATTGTTTACCAGTGTGCAGGCCTACTGCCCAACCACCACTAGAAGGTGCCAACAAGTATTCCCAATCCAATCCTTGTTTCTTGACTTTCGTGTTTACACCAAATAAACCCAATCAGGGGCGGATCCAGCACAGGGGCACGTGCTCCCCAGTTTTGCCATTAAATTTTAAAATTAGCGCTCTCACTTTTCTATTCTGAATATGTTGTGTGCACACCCCCCCCACCCCCACATCCCGCCTCCCGTTTGAAAAATTCTGGATCCGCCCCTGCCAATTCAGTCCTTGTTTCTTGGATTCTTGTTTCTTGACTTTCGTGGTTATGCTTCGTGTTTACACTAAATAAACCCAATCCAATCCTTGTTTCTTTTCCTTTAGAGAAGGGGCAAACATAATTATAAACACCATTCAAGAACCCAACAAATGTTGGGCTTCTTAAACAATGCTAAACTATCGAGCCCCTTTCAATCTGAAATTGAAACATACAAAGTATTTATATAAATGTTCTGTACAATGCAGTAGAAAAAATAAAAAACAAGCAAGTTTTATTTTTTGCCACTTGTTTTTTTTTTCAGGAATTGAAATTTCAATAGAGATGATAACTGCCGACAGAAATATCAGTCACGCGTCAGTCCTTGTTCCTTGTATCTTTTTAGAGCAAAGAAGAAAACAATTATAACCTCTTTCAATTAATGTTCTGTAAAGTTATAAAACATGAAATTTGTATTAATATAAGCGAATCCACCTACCATTTTATTTCGTTGTTTGTATACCATGAAAATTAACACAGCTAGCTTTGTTTTCTGCTCACACATTTTGGGTTTGCAATGCGGAATACAATAGCTAAATAATTTAGCAATAACCAACATTGCAATAAAAATAATAATTTTCTTAATTATTAATTAAATCTAAGATACAGTATGTACGTAAAAGAATACAGGAATACAAACCGAACTAGTTCAATTCCTTTTGTTTATAAGCCTGACATAAAAAAACATTCAAGACTAAAAAAAAAACACCCCGTATAGATTACATTAAGTAGGCCTACAGTAATAACTAAAACATTTCATATAGCAATAGTAGGCCTATGCTTAATAATTATATAATTGTTTCAGCTTTTGGAATATTTTGTACGGTATGCCTTTAATTGAATTTGGACAGGTTAAGAGGCCCCAAAGATGCACGAGCGCACAAGCTCAAGGCTAACGGCCACAAACGCTGCTGTCAGTAAATTTAAATATTAAAGTAGCAATACTACAGTACTTTTGAAAATATTTTTTGAGTTCCAAATAATTTTAAGTGGATGGCTTGTATACCTTTAAAGTTTCAGTTGTGCTGTACGAGTTGGATTAAAACAGATACAAGGTGATTCAACATATACAACACTATATAAAATATATTTTACAAATGCATGATGCGAGTTGGGTTAAAAACATTTACAAGGTGATTCAACACACAACACTACACAAAATATATTTCACAAATGCATAATACGAATTGGGTGAAACAAATTAAATGGCGATACAGCATCATCTAAACTATTTTAAATAATGCTGCATCAAAATGTACTAGGCCTAGTACACGTTATAATATTAGTGTATAATTATATTGTTTCATGAATGAATGAAATGAAATGAATAAATGAATGATTAGCTCCTTAGTACAACAAACTTTAAAGGATAGGAATCGACCAAAACGAATTTCAAACCAAACAGAAACAGTGATTTAAATTTACCATCTACAAGGCCATCTTATCTGTTGTAGAAGACGGACTTAATGGCGTTTCTTTGCCGCGAAAAAAAATTTCATGCGCGAGCTGGGTTTTATCTAGTTTGGTACACCCGAGTTTTGAATTTAGGCCCTAAAATACTATTTTCGAAGCAATAATGATGCATATTGTCCTAAATATACCGTAAACACTTGTGGACTAAACATAATGTTGCATTTAAGTATTGATTTATTATAATACTTATCGTAAAACCATGGCCCGGTTGAACACAGGCATTTAACACATCCATGAACAACATCGTCTGGTCCAAAACCTTTATCGAAATGGTATGCGTCAATTTGTATCTACAACGCAAGTCCACAAACGCATTCATGCATAGCAGTGAAACAGGTGTATAATAATATATTGTTGACAGCCTCTTCTTTAAGAATAGATTTACAACAATAATGTTCACAGTGGCTTAACCGCGAGTGGGGGGGCTGGGCGAGAGAGAGTTGGGGGTCCTGTATTTCCCCCGAATTGGCAGAAGGGGATGTGTGTTTGTGAGGGAAGAATTCCACTATCAAAGGAATAAAACGAATGAAGAAAGGCTGCATTATGTAGATAGGGCCCCAGGGGCGGACCCAGGGTGCCCGAAAAGGTGGGGGGGGGGGATCGAGAGTCAACACTAACCAAGGGTATTCCCCTGTGAAATGCTTGTTTTCAAAAAGTCCGGAAATGACCAGGGGCGGATCCAGAGATGAAAATGGAGCCGAAAGTTGTGCCGATCGAGATAACAATAACCCAGGGGCTCCGGGGGCATGCCCCAGCGAAATATTTGTTTTCTAGACGCCCAAAAATAACCTCTGATGCGTTTTGGGCAATCATTTCTTTTTTTTCTTTTTTTTGACTTTCCAAAAAAAAGGGGGTGGAGAACCGCCCCTCCCCTAAATCCGCGCCTGATAACCTCTGAGCGTTTCGGGCGATTTCTTTTTTCTTTATTTCTTTTTTGACTTTATCTTTTCAAAATCTGTGCGATAGCAATGTAGTAATGCATGGCCCAGATCATGTGGGGAAAGTGGGACACGTCCCCCAACATATTTTTAAGAGGGTTGGTTCCCACTTTCGGCGGCAATGTGCTTTCATAAGTCAAAAAGATGTCTGAAAATTAAAATGAACTCCATAAATGACCCAGAATTTTGTGATAAACCTTATTAATACTTTAAACATTAAATTATTAAAAATCAATTAATGGTTTACGGCCAATAAACTCATTTTAAATATTGATAAGACAAATTATATTATTTTTAGATCACGCCAAAAAATAATTCCTGTTATTGATACCTAAATAAAAATTAACAATTCGATATAACTGAGAAAAAACACAGTTATCGCTGGAATACAATTAAATGAACAGTATGTTGGAAGCTCCATATACATTACATTTCTAATAAAATCGCAAATTTATTGGTATTATCCACAAAGTTGAACACATTTTTCTCTCAACGTATTCTTTTAAATTTATACAACTCATTTAGTCTACCGCACCTTCAATACAGCAATATTATATGGGGAAATGATTACCCGACAAATATTGAAAAATTACATAAACTGCAAAAACGAATCACAAATTCACCCTACAAAAATCCCTCTAAACCCCTCTTTAAAAAAAATAAATATATTAAAATACGACCTAAATAAATTGGAGTTGCATGCTTTATGTTCAAGTACCATCTTCACCAACTCCCAGCCCGTAGTGAACGACTAATTAACCCAGAACCAAAAACAGATCGAGCAAAAATATTACGAAATGTTAATAATAATGTACATCCCGTTTATCCGTTAACAGACTAGAAACAAGTAAAAGATCTATATTTATTAATGGCCCATCATATTGGAGTGATCTTGAAACCACATTAGAACCAAAGTAAGGACTTTAGAAAAGAATATTAAGAAGTAATATTTGAAACATATCTTACAACTTAGTTAACTAGGGCGCTTTGTAAATAGTATCATTTGTTGAATACACTCAGCGATTTGACCGAGGAGAGGTGGGATTGCAGGTCTCCCCCTGTTGGGACCCCTTCGATCGGGGAGTGCTGGGAGCCGCCGGATTTGGCCGGTCTTCGTTTGTAGCGGTGCCTAGTTGGGTTGGGGGTGGGGGTGCTGTTGATTGGTTAAAACGTGTTGAACGTTTTCAACTCGGCCCTTAACGGACTCAGCCCTCTGATTCCGCTCTACTAAAAAAGTCATGCTTGCTATCCCAACATTTCGTACAAAAACCTGTTTAAAACTCACTTATTCATTCTTTGAATTCAACCACTGCACACAAAATTACTTAATGTTAATTTAAAAACCTATTTTGTGTCTTACTTAGAAAAATCAGTACAACATATCAACATTTTTTTCATCCGGAGTCTGGCTTTGGGTCGCAGGTTATGAAAAACACCAAATAACTTCAATGGACTGATAAGCGAACCAGGCTACGGAGCTGATGATATGTTCTCTTTTTAAACATTTATTAATACATGTGAAGCAAGTGGTTGATCCGGATCCTTGGGTACACCCCTCCCAAATTCTCCCCTCGGACCATGAGTTATAAGTATGGAGTACACTATAAATCTAATCCTCTGATTAGACCTTCGCGAAATCTCTGAGGGGAGAGGTTTGTAGAGAGAGAGGGAGAATAACCCTCGTCAGGAAGAACCTAATAATTTTTTCGAGTAAGGCACTGCTTTTGAAAAAGTCTTACCTCTGAGAATGCAAATTCCGAATATCTAAAGAGGTGCCTATTCTTAAATTTTGGTTACTCCCTATTGTCCCCCCACCTCACCCCGCGGTCAGAAAATATCTAGATCCGCCCCCGAACCAGGATTTATTACTGAGTTAAGACATCCTTACCTTTGCCTATCGTACACACATTAAGGAGTGTGACTTGTATGGGTAGGCCAAGATGCGTAAATGTTTTCCATGGCAATGGTTTCTATGCGAGTCACAATGAAATTGGTGTCGTGCAACGCGCAGGTATTTCGAATATCTTGCTGAAATTCGTCACAAATGGATAGAATATGGAATGCGTGCAAATGTTCCATCACTACTTAGTTACCTGAAAACAAACCCAGAACCATTGATATTCAATATCAAACCGACAGAACTGCTACTTATTTTGGCTGCTCCGTCTAAAACTGTTATTTTACCAGTACTTTTACTTCGACAGCCATTGAATTTGTAATAATACTTACAAATAATGTCTCCTGTCAAACCAAGGAAGCGACTTTGTGACATTGGTACTCTTGATAAACTAGAAAAGCAAATTCTAGGACTAAAGAAACCTAGCCCGCGGTGCCAGGTCAAGAAAACTTGCTTTACGCAAGTTTCACCCGCGACAGCTACCGAGCGCCAACCCATCAACAGGTAAACTCATTGATGGATTGATTTATTATTGATTGATGGATTTGTTGGTTAAATTATTTATTGATTAAACGTATTAAATATACCTAATTAATAATAATAATTATAATAAATTTTGGGAAAACGCCGAACGTTTTACAATTGTGTAAAAAATGATAATCCAATTCAGCTTTAATGAAGCGTATTGTATTTTTCATCAATTTGCGTCCGTTTGGTTCCATCATTAAGGATTTTAGTTCGGAAGACCTGCCAATTTGTTTACTTAGGAAGTATGAGAAGATATCCCTACGCTTCATTAAAGCTGAATTGGATTATCATTTTTTACACAATAATTATAATAATTGCGAAAATATTGATAAACATATTATAATGTTAACTAAACTCTATCGTATGGTTTCGTTTATGTCATTACAATCTGCATTACAATGATTATTCTAAGATCAATAAAGCATGCATTTTCGAGAAATATATTTTTTTGCCAGGAAGCACTATTAAGATATATTAACTTAATGACAAATGTTCAATTGTCTTGCACAGGGCTAAAATGATCCTTGACGCAGCACTGGTAAATCCCGCCAAGTACTGCGTGGCTGGTAACCGTATACCAGGTAGGAAAGACCCTCTCTGCATATTTGATAGTAAATCTGACTTCACGTCATCAGAGCAGATGAGCGAAATGCACACATCAAACACCACAGGTAAGTCAACCATTGAAACACCCTCTAGTCAACATATTAAAGAATATCTTCGCCGTAAAAAGATATGTCTAGAAACGAGTAACAAGTTACATGCCCACTTCTGGAAGCGTGGCTTCCAAGTCAAGTCATATTATTGGCAAGATATTGCATTTGATAGTGCAGAATTTGAACCGCCAACAAATATGCAAATATATGAGGACTTTCCACCACTCCTGGCTAAGGATCCATATGACGTATGCCCAGAAGGTAAGTCAAATAGCCCGCCGTCAATATTCTGTGACGGAAGCTTAGTTCACATTGATAGGCTTAAAAATGAGCAACTTTCTCCTAAAGATTGGTTGAAAAACCATTCAACTATCACTAAGGATATGAGAAGAGAACAAGTCGATCTAATAATGACAATTTCCCGTCAGTTTAATTTCGGCCACGGACTCGGATTTCATAGTGTCAGCGTCCTGGATAATTTTATGTCAAACTCATCAGCTCGGGTGGTTACACCTGAAAACTTTCGATTGGTTTCTATTGCGGCATTTGTTGCTTCTACAGTTTCCAGATTCGGGAAAGACACGAGTGCTATTTACAGGGCTTTACTCGGGCATGGATACACACAAATCCCTCAAATCAAACAATTTACTCTGTTAATTCAATCCAGTTTAGCCTTGAATTGTCTTGAGGCTCCAACAGCATTAGATTTTCTTGACGCCCACTGTAAGAAATGGGTTGTACTTCGACCGCATCATGACCCTAACATGTTATTTTCAATGGACCAGGTAGGTATCCAATCTCAACGACTATTGATACAAGCTACCAAGAGTTACACAGTGATGACACAGACGTATGCGTCGAGGCTAGCAACAGCGGCCATATTGGTTGCCTGCGAAATTCTAAAAGAGAATGTTTGCAAACTTTTCCCAGAACTACAATTGTCTTGTTCTGCTAGTGAGATAAATGACATAAACGTCACAATGAATTGGTTCCGTCGTGTTCACCGCGATTCTTTCAAACCAAAAATGGCACACAAGCGTCCTTTAGAAAATTGAATTATATTTTAATTAATAATATTTTCTAGATTCTTTTCAGATATCTACCAGTATCTACAGATGAAATTCGTACAAAAGGCTTTCTATGATAGTTTAACTGAAATGTCCATGCAAGAAAATGTTTAAAGTTAAAAAAAAAAAAATGATGGCTACACTGAAAATAAAATTTATTTTTATACAATATATAAACATATACATGATGTAAAGTATTATTAGGCCACGTATGTTCCACATAATTTGTTGGTCTCAAAAAAACAAACTAACGACAGGAAGACAAATAAAGTATATATCCCTATAATCAGCAAAAAGTAAACTGAATAATAGGTTGAATCTAGAACAGTGTAGATCTATAATTATAATAAACGGAACCTTCATAACGCAGACACTCTTATGTAAACAACGTTTTGGCGGAAATTAATGAACAGTTAAAAAAAATATGACTAGGCTACGTTAAAAATAGAAAATAACATTAAAAAATATTAGCAATACTATGATGTAAAATAATATGTTCAACATAGATAAACTGTTGGTCTCACAGAATAACGTACCTTATATAATAAAAAAGGCTTGTATATTATCAAAACATTTAACTATAGTATTATGATTATCAGGAATATTTTTAAATATTAAGAGTTCAAAATTAATACTTTGTAGAAATACAGTAATAATGTAGTCAGTTTGCTTCAAAATAAAATCGTGACTAATCACTATAGTGTTAAAAATAAACGTAACTTTTTGAAAAAAAATCAATGTTAGACTGTGGGTTTTAACTTATATGTACCTGTATTATGTATATATAGCAATAATGTAAAATATTATTAGGCCATGCGTATTTGATATAAACTATATTAGCAATAACAAAATGTAAAATATTATGTCACTATTGTTTACCTCACAAAATAACGTGCACTCAAGACTTACTTGTTTGCCTAATTCTATTTTTGTTACTTTTTCCTTTGTGTTTTAATTGTTGTAATCTGTTTATTTGTCTTTGTTGTTTGTGTGACTGTACTACTGTGATGCTTCAGGTCCCTGAATAATGCCTACCATTGTTTTCCTGAATCATTGAGGCTTGGCTTGCGCTTCATAACCGCAAGGGAAAGGCGCATTATAAATACCCAATTCCAGTACTAGTAGGTCTAGTTGTTGTTGCATACTATATAATTTTTGACTTAATATAATAAATTTAATTTTTTTAATAATAAAATTCATAGTGTTAGGTGATTTTAATTTAAGTACCGTAAAGTAAGAAAAAAAAAACATAATAAAAAAGTAAAAAAGTCATGCTATGGTTTGACGTCATGCTAACCTGATGACTTTGCCAACCTCACTTCCTCGTAGTGCACCTGAGAAACTTTATCATGGAGATAAAGGCAAACGAGGCTCTGGTCACTCAATAACTTGAATTAGCCAATTCATTGTTTGAAGTACACATGCTCGTATCAAGATCAATCGAAATAAACATACATACAACATAGGTTTATGTTGAATAATGACAACTGTATGCAATCCATTGAAACAAATACACATCATTATCTGCTTACCATGCTAAAACTTGCATCAGTGACTGAAACAAAATAATATACTTTTTAATATATTCATATTCTGCGCATTATAAGCTTTAACATGATAGCTAATTTACTGCAATTAACTTACTACTGCCAAAGTTATGAGTAAAAGTCTTACGGCTTTTCTGTACTAAAGTGTTGTCTACAATTAGTGCCACATTCTTGCTGGTAGACCGAATTAGTCACCAAACCAAAGCTGTTATAGTGGGTATAATATCAAAACAAACCACTAGGTGGCAATTTTTGAATGCAATAATAAGCCTCTGCTGGAGTAAATTTCAACAGTTTTTACATTTTATCATAAAATAACTTTTTGGTAAATATTTCTTTAATAAACGTCAGACTTTTGACCCGTTAGATTTGAAATGGAGTGAAATAAACAGATGGAAAACTTGAACGTTTGTATAGCCGCGTTGTGTGAATACAGGCCTAGCTCTAGAGTCATACAATCAAAGTTCTTCTGACTCATTGGCCATCGTAGTCAAAAGGCAGATCTTATTCCATAATTCAGCAATTTTAAGTTTGTCCGATAATTTAAATATTTCATACAAAAACTACATCAAAATGACTTGGTGACCGTATTTAAGCTAAATGTGTACCTCCAAATCAACAGCGATCGTCTTGTCAGCGCTGGATGTGGCGAGTCCTGCAAGCGATTGGCCTTGGCACCCTAGAAACCCTCCAGAACTCTTCATGTTTTTAGTCTGAATAAAAATTTAAATCAAATCAATCTTAGTCTCGTGAATCTATGAATCATTCAAAATGTATACGCTGTTATAAAAAGTATCTTCTATGCTAAACTTATTACATTATAGATGATTTAATATGAACCACTTTCGACTCCGCTCAATGCATTAGCTTAGCTCTTTGGCCAATGTTTACAAAATCATACCCACTCGGCGAAATCGCGATGACGTCATTTTTGGTGACTAATTTTGACATATTTTTCTTTTGTTTATGGGACAAACTTCATTACAGAAGACTATTATAGGCCTGTAATAGATATTCAAGGTCTACTACACATTTGTTTCATACTTATCTGAAAAAAATAATCATAACCTGCTAGTTGAAATTCACAGATACAACAATTATTTTAACAAAAAAATTAAAATTTGTTACGATGTTAGGTTTTACAATGAAGACCTCTCAAAGCTAGACTTCCAGGTATCAACTGAAGTAAGTTTCCCATGAGCCGTGATCAGCTGTTTTTCAAGACAACAGCGGTGCAGTTTACACTTACACATGAGAGTAGATAAAAGCAGTTTGCGATTTGTGATCATTTCTTTACTTGTGCTTGGGCAGCTTTCTTGGCTTTGATCAATTCCACAATTCCCTATAAAAACAGAAAAAGTACATAACTTTTAAGAATTTATGTAGGAATAAAGGAATCATATGTAAGCATGCATACATGTGTGTATATTACTGTTTCTATAAAATAGAAACAGGAAAAGTATATAAAGTTAAGCATTTAAATCATATTCTTGCATGTATGTGTTATATTATAAAATGCTTTACTTGTATGACAATTCATGTGGTTATCATTTCTTAGTACATTTTGCGACATGCGACCGAAATTGCTTGATATCGCCACATATGGTCATGATGTGATGTCATCATGACCCTATTTAGGCATGTCACATGCTTTTGCAAAAAATAACTGGACAGAAATTTAGACATCGAACTTATGACAATTCAATTCAAAGCACAAATTAACAGCAATGGCACACATTTCTACAAACAAATATTTTAATTATGTATGAAGTATTTTGTTAAATTGTTTATTGGTAAAGTACGATTTTCGTGTATTTATTTATAATTGTACCTTGTATCGTTTCATAAATTCTTTCTTTGTCCTGTTTGGCACGGTTTCAGCAATCTTGTCCCAATGACCGGGGTAATCCTTAGGGTACGACTTCAATGATTGTTCTAAATTCTTCTACTCCTCACTAGTCCGAGCCTTAGGAATATCAGCTGAATATTTAAAGAACAGTGATTCCATTAAGATGTTATTTATTCTCTTTATTCCTGTGTAAAACAGAGCATTGATACAATTTTCTTATTATTATTCACTACCTGCAAGGCATTACACAATTACAGAAATAAAGTTAAAGTTAAAAAAACATTTTAAAAACCTTTCCAACTTATGCCACAAATAGTTTATTAATATCAATCTTAGGCAGCTCTAATGGAATATCTTAGTTCTGCAAAGCATCATGGATAGTGTATAATCCAGTGAGTTGAGGTAGCGAATTTAATTTGTTGTTCAAGCTATACGTCTTTTGGGAGAACAAATGCAGCAATGGCTGATGAGCAGTGGCTGGTAAAGACAGAGTGGCTATAGCTACCTTCCATCTGTGTGCAAGCAGATCTAAAGTAGATTCACTTGAGAAGGATGAGACATCAATGGCAAGAAGGAATTAAGAAGGTGGCCACACGATTAGGAATGGACACAAGTGAGGATTGGGCGGGGGCTTTACAATAATTTCATATCATCAATTCAGTGGGCGGATTATGATGAGGGCGCACAATGTTGGAGCTCACACCTGACCCAAATCAAACATTTTTGTTTTGCTTCTATATGAATGAATACTGAACACTGAAGGTGAATCGTAAATATAATATATTTAAATGACACTAACATTTTTAGTCTTCGAACAAACCCATTTTTAAAAGTGTTTTCACTGCTTTTCTGATGAAATAACGTCCACTTATTTGTTGACTGAACAACCTCTATGAATGAGTTCCTAATGATGGATGATGGGGTTAGTCAATAATAATCAGTGGACGTTATTTGATCAGAAAAGCAGTGAAAACACATTAAACAGATATCTGAATTACCTATAACACTTGACTCGAGTGTGCGTGCCTTTATTATAATTTGAGAAGTATGAGAAAAAGCGTGCAAAGATAAGATTGGGTTTCGGCACATGAAGTAAGTACTTGCTATGGTACATCACAGCGATTAATTAGGTCGATGATGAATATAGAGGTACAATTTCCCCCAAATTTTACCACCTCTTGTGCATCAGTCGTAATAATTAGATCTCTGTTGTTGCCAAAAATCCCTAATTAAAGATTATGAGAAATTTGCTGGCGCCTCATCTAGACTAAATAATGATGGTGTGATAATGGTGAATTTTACTTCCGATTTTACTGTATAAAAGTGTCATTTCCTGCCATCTAAAGGTACTATTTTCTAAAATTGTCTCACCTCGGCCCCAACCATGGTGAGGCTGAGGTGGTTTTGGACTCACGGCTTTGATGTAGGCAAAGTATATATGCATCAAAGAGAATGTTTTAAAGTTTTATGTGTACATTACACATACTAATTTGATCTCTGTGGTTTCCGAAATTCGCTGATACTTTTGACTATATAATGGTGATGTGATAATGATTTCACAAAGGGTGATTTAATTTATCCTTATCGCGAGATTGCGTCAACGTGCGGTATCACTACTTAAATCCAAATAGATATATATACCTATCCGTGTCAAAGGCTATATAAAATTCACGCTACCATTTTTAACAACGTACAGTACACTTTTCATAATGAATTCAGGCTCTGATAACCGTTGCATCCCAGTGGCCGATCCAGGAATTTGAAATACTCGGGGCCGCAGGAAAAATCGAAAAATTAGGTACCAGATCTAAATTCTAGTTTAATCCAAAATGTTGGGTTTGACGATAAATTAAGTTCCATTCTCATATTATGGCCCTTGTAGTACAGTGCATAAACATTTCCTTTGTTTTAAATTAAAGACCGATCGTTATTAATGAGGTGAACTTGTATTTGGAACAAAAAACCGTGAAAATAAGCAGAAAATATACGATTTTGAATGTTTTTTAGTCTTGTTAATACTTCATATCGCGTCCACAGAGATTACAACCAAATTCTCTTTACTGCTACAACAGCAGTGCGAAGATTGTCCGCAGCCAGGCTTTGCATCGTGACGTATGAGTGCTCTTCCATTTTCAGCCAATCAGAGTAGATGCATGCCCAGAGTGGGAAAACAAAATATGAAAAAGATGAGTAGCGGTGTACTACAGTTACTGTAAGCTGATTGACTTTGATAACGAATAGCATTGGCGGCTCTGGGGGGGGGGGGGGGGGGGGGGGGGGGGGTGGGGTGGGGGGGGGGCTAAGTTGTCCGACAGGGGGACTTAAGCTCGTAGGTGGAAAAGGGGTTGAGAGGGGTTCCCCCCTCCCAGATGATATTTTTAAAAGAATATTAACATCTGGATGGCCGAAGATGGCACTCTCAGAATGTGACAGTCATGTGTTGGCTTGGTGTGGGCCTATTTTAATATGTTTTATGGTCTGACGGCCCGACGAGCTCTGTCCGGTGAGGGGGTGGCTTCACCTGTCCGGTGAGGGACTTAAGTCCCCCTACCCCCTCGCTGGCGCCGCCACTGAGCATTAGCATATCAGGCATCAAATTGTTTGGTATCAAATTTTAAAAACATGTTTAGACCAAATTTACTGAATTTTTCATTGCATTTTATTTCTCTTTACACGTTTTCTGTGTTTTGTTCTTGGTGCAATTTGAAATCGTTTTTATGGGACCCACATGGAAGTAGTTGTTACTTTTTATGGCTTATCCTATTAATCAGAGTTGTTGTTGTTGCACTTTTGTCTTTCTTGTCCTGTTATTTTAATTACATGATTAATGAATAAATTCAATTTAAACTAATCAAATTTGATTGGAAATTAAACTTGAGAATATTGCCAAAAATGTTCCAAAAGATAATGGTTCCTATGTTAAGATTTGTAAAAAAGAATTAGGCATGTTAAAGTGTTTTATATATTACTCTGCTTATTTACAGAATTCACTCAAAATTGTGGTATTTTATTTTTATTTATTATATTCAATTTCCGGGTAGATCTATAAATAATGATACAATGAGAATACAATACTT
>NW_022735439.1:68601-71140 GCF_011630105.1 Anneissia japonica | reverse complement strand
ACTTCACGGCCTATTTACAATTCCAGGCACCAAGCCGCGGCCCAGCAGCCCAGCCGCGCCAGGGACCAACATACCAAATCTTGGTAAGAAATTTTGATCATGAAGCCTCCATGTATATACAATATTTTGACATCATTATCTGTTCTCTCAGTGATAAAATTTTATTGTATACAAATTAAATATTATTTTATTTAATAAATAATACCGTACATTTTTGTTTCCTCACCCCCACCCACCCTTCCGACAATTTTTGATTGTTTTTAATTCTTTCTACCATAATTCAACCAATCAGCCACACACGTCAAGACCTTTGCCACGAGAAGTGAAATGGTCAGGTTGCGAGCGAAGCGCGAGCACTGATGATTGGGACTAGGGGGCCGCAAGGGCCATAGGTCGGGGTTCCGGGGCCATTAAACTGAAATATTTATGTAAACCATTAAACTGTAATATTATTAACATTAAGCCATTAAACTGTAATATTATTAACTAAGACCAATCAACACATATAACATAAAAAATGTACATATCAAAATTGTTATGTTTAATTTTTTCTCGTCGGTGCTTGCATAAAACGTGATTTGAATCTAACATGATGATATTGATAAACAATCGAAATTCACTGTAAAATATTATGCTAAACATTTACAGCGTGGAATTCTTTATGTTGTGGTCATAATTATTAGACTTTAATATTATTATTTAAAAAGTCCATTTAAAAAACAACATAAAACATATAGGCCTACATATCAAAGTTATTAGGTTAAAGTTCTCATGTCGGTGCGTGCATAAAGCGTAATTTCCTAAAGTTTGGATATCTGAGATTGACAGACAAAATTCTCTATACTATACTAATTTAAGGAGTGGACTTCCTTGATTTAAGGAAATATATATGTATATTGAGATACGCAAAGTTTAGTAGGTTAGAAGTTTATTGGAGAGGACTTACTGTTGTGGTCATATTAGACTGTAATAATAGAACTATCATTAAAAACCATTCAACATAAAACATATCAAAATTATTAAGTTAAACTTTCTACTTCGGTGCATGAATACAACGTAATTTTGGGATATATGAGATTTACAATACATTTGAGAATGTACTGAATATAAAATCTTAATTTTTTTACATTTTATTCAGCGATCTATCAGAAATACGGGGATTGGTTATACTGTAAAGCCTTCAGAACAACCCCTGCAATACTAAAACTGGGATACAACAAGCAGTGAATATTCCATTTTGATTTAGTGTAGATGTTTTTTACATATTTATATTTTATTTGAAGTCTGTTTATGTATGATTCATATGTTATATTTTCCACAGACAGATAAATGAATGAATGCGTGAACTGATATTTTATGGGTTTCATATGACTTTCTATACAAAACAGATGTCATAAATAATCTATTGTCCGACTGTGTGCATTGAACATTTGACGACGACGACGACAATGTCTCGAAATTCCCAACCGTAACTTAGGCTACGGGCCTCCCTTGACACTTCACATCAAAGAGCCTGTTAATTAATCTTGCACAGCTTCCTCATCATCATCATCTTCTTCATCATCATAATTATTAATTGTCCATAGCAAAGTGTGGAAAAACTATGAATTCAGAGTGTATTCAATAAATAGACGTCTCATAATGCACGAAGTGTATTTCAAAGCATATAGAAAACAAAAACTTTTCAAATATCTAAAAATTTGTCTTCCAGCAAAAATACAAGCTAGCAGCTCTCTTCTCATGACCCTCCCAATATGGGAACCCATCTGTGCGATAGCCAGGGTACACTCTGGATTAGCGCTTCACATGTATTTAATGCTTAAAAAAGGTACTGTATATTTACAGTATATTTATTTATAGAAAATTATGTTGCATACTAGAACTATCAGGAATAAATATGCAGATAAAGGCTCCCGAGGGGGCATAGACACAAAAACCGCTTATAACTCAAATAGCACGCATCATCTGACACTTTAGCAGCGTGTGCATTCGACGCAATCGCTGTAACAATAAAACGGCTTTATCAAAAACTATTTTCTCCATGATGAAACGTCTCTTTGTTATTTTTTTTTCAATTTTTCTAGACGGCTTCCAGGCCCTCCAAAAATGTTTCGCGGACCAAATTTGGGCCGCGGACCATAGTTTGCGGAACGTCGGTATAATACATACGCCAAGTATCCAGGCCCGTAGCCAGGGGGGGTTTTTATGGTTCGGGCGAACCCCCCTTTTCTAGCGAACCCCCCTGTTTTCTAGCGAACCCCCTCGAATTTTTGAATGAGTCCCACCCGTTTTTAAATTGTAGCCTGCATTACAAGCCTACATTCATAGGATATGTCAGCTTCAGAAGTTCGGAGATTTAAATTAAAACGCAATTCCTTTACGATGGCACACATAAGGATGGCAAACATCGACAAAAACACGGCTGCCGTCTCAACTTTCACTGGCCTTTGGCTGAATGTTTGTAAGAAATGTACCAACCGGTAACGAAACCGGTCGCCGTCTACCTAGAGTAAATGGTGCCACCAAACGAAGCTAAAGT
>NW_022735439.1:56906-66265 GCF_011630105.1 Anneissia japonica | reverse complement strand
CCCCTGCAATACTAAAACTGGGATCCAACAAGCAGTGAATATTCCATTTTGATTTAGTGTAGATGTTTTTTACATATTTATATTTTATTTGAATTCTGTTTATGTATGATTCATATGTTATATTTTCCACAGACAGATAAATGAATGAATGCCTGAACTGATATTTTATGGGTTTCATATTACTTTCTATACAAAACAGATATCATAAATAATCTATTGTCCGACTGTGTGCATTGAACATTTGACGACGACGACAATGTCTCGAAATTCCCAACCGTAACTTAGGCTACGGGCCTCCCTTGACACTCCACATCAAAGAGCCTGTTAATTAATCTTGCACAGCTTCCTCATCATCATCATCATCACCATCATCATCATCATCATCATCATCTTCTTCTTCTTCTTCATCATCATAATCATATGGAAACGTTGTATCATTTGCTCTCCAAGGTCGCCTTAACCATTGGAGAAAACTGGATTTTTTTCACAAAAGTACGTTTTTGGTACAAAATCTATGATTTTCTTGTAATGGCCCAAGCGGATTATGTTGTAAAAAATATTAATCTACCAATTCGTGAAGAAAAAATGAAAAAAATCCTTACAGTTTTGTCGGAATACGCCGATTTTTAACAGCTCCTCACGCCGATTTAGATAGGGAATTTCAAGAAATTTGAGGTTTTTGGCTGTTCCGAGCTCGTTTCTTACTCCCTCACTCACAGACTATTTGTTTGTTCGAATTGGCCCAAGTGGATTTGTGGAGAGAATATAATAAGCTTGAAGCTGATATAAAACTTAGTATGATTGGTTGGGTAGTTTTATCGGAAAATAAGAAAATATAAAATCCATCCAATCCACGATTGCCTCTCATGGGGTCAAAAAATCTCTCAAGCGTGATAGTCCGATTCACTGATAGACGTCATACTTCTGTTTGCTTTACTTGTGTTCGCAGTGTTTGACTTCTTTCTTTGTGTAATTTGGCCTAATTTAGTTATCAGTTGGATTTTTTGTGTGCTTTTATTACCTTTATTAAAAAACAAATGTCCCAAGACAAAATACTTGCAGCAATTAGGCTATATTTCTGCAAAAAATGCAATTTATAGTCTGGACCGTTTGAAAATTTCCGTAGGGGTGTACCGTAGGCTAAGCCAATCCTGCCATCACGAAAGTGTGGACTAGGGGAAAGGAGATCTCAGAATTTGTTCACTTTACATTGTTCTATGTGTACTGTTAAATATGTGTTCAAATACAAGTTTTAACAAAAGAATATTGACTGTGCAAATTGAGTTTTTTTTAGTATTTAACCCGATAATGAAAATGAAACAAACCCAATGTTTTTAATTGGTCGATCCAAACTGCTTGTACAGCGGGGTTGATTTGACCTCAGTTCGCTGCTTTCGGAATAGCTGGACTAGCAAATGATAAAAAGTGACAAAAACGTTTCCATATGATTAATTGTCCATAGCAAAGTATGGAAAAACAATGAATTCAGAGTGTATTCAATAATAGACTTCTTATAATTCACGAACTGTATTTCAAAGCATCTAGAAAACAAAAACTTTTCAAATATCTAAAAAATTATCTTCTCATGACCCTCCCAATATGGGAACCCATCTGTGCGATAGCCAGGGTAAACTCTGGATCCGCGATTGACATGTATTTAATGCTTAAAAATGGTATATTTACAGTATATTTATTTATAGAAAATAATGTTGCATACTAGAACTATCAGGAATAAATATACAGATAAAGGCAATTTTTCCAGACGGCTTCCAGGCCCTCCAAAAATGTTTCACGGACCAAATTTGGGCCGCGGACCATAGTTTGCGGAACGTCGGTATAATACATACTCCAAGTATCGAAATGCACGCCACCGTGTCGGGATTCAATATTTCGACATTATATATGCCATCATCATCATCATCATCATCATCGTCATTTTGACCTGATGATGACATAATTAATGTCGAAATATTGAATCCCGACACGGTGGCGTGCATTTCGATACTTGGAATATAATGTATTATACTATCTTATACCCTGTAGGCCTGCTATAATTGGCTAGTGGTACTTTTCAATACAAACAAATAAAGAATCGCGAGGAAACAATTCAATACTGATGCTTCCAAAAATATATCTCAACAGTGCTATGCTATATATTTTATATTTATTTATTTTATTCTAGCTATCACATCTTTCGGAGCACTTTCGAGTGATTTTGAGCGAATTTGCTCTCTTTGAAGGCGCAACCACCCACCCTCTATTTCAGATGCGTGTGTTCGCAATGTAAATTAATACCTTAATTATTCAAATAACAATAATAATCATAAATTATTATTATTATTATTATTATTATTATTATTTTTATTATTATTATTAATATTACTATTATTATTATTATTATTATCATCATTATTATCATCATCATCATCATCATCATCATTATTATTATTATTATTATTATTATTATTATTATTCCTGGTTTTTCTAGAAGCATTTATTCATGGAACGATTTATTCAAAGCAGGAAGAAGGTTATTCGAATAAATACGGATGCGAGTTGGTATTGTGAAATATGTCGGTAGTATGCACTTGTCCTTCCAACCATTTATACAAACATAAGCATTCAAATGAGAAATCATAAATTTATGTTGACCTATGTCTACATTAAATACTAAGCTAATTTTCTGCAACCCAAGACATAACCGAAAAACTTCAACATATTAAACATAATTTTGGATTGCACATTTAAAAACACGATTCAAGACAACAACTTTCACTAAATGGGAGAAATTTTTTTTATTACTTTCTGTTAACAATTTTGGTGGATTGCTTTTTTGTGATGATGATTATAATACTGTAATGTTAAATACTAACAATAATAATAATGTAATAATAATAATAATGGTAATAATTATAATAATATTATTATTATTATATCATTGTTATTGTTATCATCTCTTTGTTTTTGTCTATTGGTCTGTCTTGTTGCTACTGCGTCGGCGAAATTTGGTTAATTTTTTGGAAATCAAATAAAAGGAATCAAAACGAAAGAAATTCCTTCGAATTGCTTTCACAGATGACAAGATTGGAATACTATAGTGATTGAGTTATTTGAAATGTTGTTGATTGTCAAAGCACTTGATCGGTATGGCAGGCTTTGTTTCAGCTTTAAAGCTGTTAAGTCTTTTTTTTTTTAATAGAAATACAAAATCTAAAGTAGGCCTAATTGTTTTTGGTTTTATTAGAAATTTATTTCAGATAGCTTTAGCTGAGATACCTTTTTTTACCTGAATATCTGAAGAAAATGGGTTGGATGTGAGAATAGCGTATCTAGTTAAAAAAATATATTTATCCATTTTCCTTTGATAGAAATAGTATAACCAACAATTGAATAACACATATTGTATAACATTTTGGAAAATATTTTACATCACAGTCAGTTGAATTTTGTAAAGTAATTGTCCAAAAAACATCAGTTGTACTTCATGGGGTGGGACTTGCCTACCCCTTCACATATCATTTGTCTTAAGTCTTTACTGTTACGCTTACAGTCCTGTTTATATCAGCATTTTTGTCTATAATTATAAGCCTATTATATTAAAGCATCACTAGAGTTTATAATATAGAACCATATTCAGGAGTGCATTTATATAAACCAACATTCTTTGTGTATTGAAGCAGCATCTCTCCATAACCATGCATTTTCTTCTCCGATGACAAGGTAAATGAAGAATCTATACTAAAATTTAAGGTAGTATGAATTCTACAATTGAAAAAATCAAGTTCGAAATATTGAATCACAATGTCTTGTTGGCATTAACTTTTTTTTCGGAGTTCTACAATTGCTTTAAGATACAAAAAAAAAAATCTTTAAAACAGAGCTGAGCGAAATATGCATTTCATAGTGCTTGGCATTTTGAAAAAGAAGTGATTGAAAACTCACACTATACAGCAACATTCCTACTCAAATTTAAAATCTGTTATATCCCTTCAAAATCAATGTTATTAAAATAAGAATACGATATACATAATGTACTGTAGCTAAGATAATAGACTAGCAGATTTTATTTTATCAAAAGTGAATTATCAGTTTAAATCCTGGTTCTTTTTGTTTTTTTAGTTTTCAAAACAGCTTAAATGTTGTGCACACAGTACATTACGGTGTTACAATGATATCCATTATAGGCTTATTACATACACATTATATTTTATTAGTATAACCTCTATCATGGTAGTATGTACAGTACAGTGTGTCTATTTGGAGTATGATTCATAATCAGAACCTACAGTACAGTAGGCCTCTAAACCTAAAATCTAAACAAAACATTTTATTCACCTTTGAAAGTCAGGCAATTTTCTATTTCCGCAACTGCCACAATACGACTTCAAACCAACATCACTTTACTGAGAGACCTGCTAAATCTGACCAACATCTATTGAAAAAAGGCAAAGCGTGTTATTTTGTGTTTTGTTTATCATTATTATTTTTTTGTTTTTTATTATTATTGTTATTATGATTGTTATTATCATTATTAATAATATTATTATTTTTTTTTTTCCAGGACCACAATGAAAAACATTTCTTCAAAATGATTGTGTCATCCTGGCTAAAGATATTAGTAAATAAATAAATAAAGTTATTAATATTAGTTATTAAGCCCTAGGCCTACATACAGTACCGTAACTGTCGCCAAAAATACTAAAGGTTTACCCCTCAACCAATTGGTTCATTATTTAGCATAGACTTATAATAAGTGAGAACACGTCCTAATTTAACAATAGCTAAACTATGGGGCAAGGCAGTCTGGGCAGTCTGGGCAGTCCGACAAATTGCTCCAATAATACTCACTGATACAGAATTACTTAAATGATACCACAATTATTTTATATTACTATTATATATTATATCTTGTCATTATTATTAATTATTATTATTATATCTACTTTTATTTTAATATTATTATTATCATTATTATTAACATTAAATATTTTTATTACTACTATTACTGTTAATCCGCATTATTAGGCCTATTAATTATTTTTTTATTAGAATCTTAATATACCTTCACAAAGTGATGTATATTTTTATGAATACAGTAGAACCCCTCCTTTTAGACACCCCTATTCAGAGGTCAACCCTTTTAAGTGGACACCTTTCCGTGAAACGAGGGACAGTATATCTTTTAACACTACAGCCAACCCCGGACGGGGACACTTTAGGAGTGTGCCAAATAGGCAAACAACTGTTAAGATATATTATGTCCTCCTTTTGCATACCAAACCACCATGGTTACATACCAAATCACCATGGTTACTAGAACTAAAACAATCAGTTCATTCACATGTGAAAGTGTATATACCAATGGGCTGAGGTATCAGCAACGTAAGATCGTACGATTGGTCCTAGACCATATATATAAATCATCACTTGTACATATAACCCGTAGCAAACAGAGTATATGTAATTTATACTTGTTCCTAGACACATTAAATTGTAGTTATAGATGAAACACTGATTCTGTCATTATGTCAAGATATCTCAACAAAAGGGTATTGCTAAGCCCCGCAAACCTTAAAAAAAACCCCCTGTGATAATGATTGAATCACATAGTATAGGACTCAATTTGGTGGGGGTTTAAGCTTGATAGCTTATAGTGATGCTGATTGGGCATCATCCCCTGACGATAGGCGTAGCACTACTGGCTACTGCTTTAGTTTAACTAAATCTGGCCCACTTATTTATTGGAAATCTAGAAAACAAACAAAAATTGCCCTCTCGTCATGCGAATCCGAGTACATGGCGCTAGCTGCCACAACCCAAGAAAGTTTATATCTTGTACAACTGTTAAATGGAATTGTAAGTGGATGTCAATATGGGCCCGTTAAAATTCCCGAAGACAACCATGCAAGGCACCATTGCTTTAACTAAAAACCCGGTAAATCGCCAAAGGTCAAAACATTTTGACATCCAATACCATTTTATCCGTAATGTGCTAAATGATGACAAAATAAGCATCATATTGTCCTACAGCCGAAATGGTTGCTGATATAATGACCAAACCAGCAACAAAAAATTTAAGTTGGATAGGCCTAAATTCAAGCGTTTCATTTTTGGACAATAGATAAAAAGCAGAAAATATGCCTACTGCATGTTATTACTAAAAATATTATATATTTTCAATAGGAACATCAAAAATTAATTAATTGATTAATCGATAGTAACCATTTTGTGTTTTTCCGAATTTGTAGTTAAGAAATTGACTTATTATTTTTGATATATATTCTTTTGACTTAGAATGTCTGTAAAATGAGAACAACTGGGGGGGGGGGGTGTAAAGATATATGTACTCATTTTGCATACCAAATCACCATGGTTATTAGAACTTGAACAAAAGTTCATTCACATGTAAAAGTGTACATACCAATGGGATAAGGTATCAGGAAATCGTAATATCGTACGATTGGTCCTAGACCACATAAATATAATAAATCATCACTTGTACATATAACCTGTAGCAAACAGAGTATATGTAATTTATACTTCTTCCTAGACACATTAAATTGTAGTTATTGCCAGTGAATTTATAACGGTAAACTTTGGCTTTCTAGAACCCTTCCCCCAAGCGTACGTTTTGTACGCTCGTGAAAATTATAAAAATAATGAATGACCCCATACATAATTTATCATTATCGCGTGATTGCGTCAACGTGCGGTATCACTACTTAAATAAAATAGATATACCTATTCGTGTCAAAGGCTATATAAAATTCAATTGACTAAGTATAAATTTTTGAAATTATAAAAAAAAAACAAAACAGGAATTTATTCCATTCCTCCGACATGGAAACAAACAGTGGCGGACCGTCAAGGCAAGCAAGGTAGCCTGTGCAGTGCACCCTGGTTAAAACAAATAAAAACAAAATATAGTAGAACAGTTTCTCCGTTTTATTTAGCATATCTTAGTCAGAATCTTCTATATAAACCTTAATTTTTCGAGTGGATTGCTACAGTTCATTGTAATAGCAAAGTTTTCAATGTTTGTCCTACTTTGGTATATAGGATAAGTCACAGTCAGGCCTATCGCTGAATCGCATGGTACTCTTAGCTGCAGCTACAATAGAAGTTCCGCATGGCTGGTTTTCAATCTCAGACAATCACGTATTCAGTGAGTCAAATAGGCGTCAGAGCATACCCTACAACGCTTAAATTGCTATTGTGACAACCGTGTGATGGCGTCAAAATAGCCAATATAACACTGGAATGGAAGCAGTGCTTCCAAGTGTATGTGCACATGCTCTTTAATCGAGACCTCCACTGCCGATCGGGTATTCTATCGACAGGCTTAATCTCAATGATTAAAATTTAAATAATTAATTTGTATACATATGACCGGTATATATTTGAATTGAAATTTGCTAAAATACAGGAATAGGAATTCTTTTGAAGCATACTATCAACCATGCCGGTATTAAAAATAACATACCAGTACATTTGTATTTTGACTAGAATGCAATCTGATTCTGTATAGTGAGTAGTAGGCTAATACAAACTTTTCCTACTAGCAGACCCTAGCATCAGTGGCGTAGGGGTCTTGAAATGGAGGGAGCTGGTAGGAGTGGGAAGATGGGGGATCGGTGATTAGGTGAGGAGACTAACTCACAAAATAAAGTGATTTGACGTGATTTTTAAACTTAAGCATGATTTGTGGACGGGGGCGCGACTGGGGGCTAGGCAAGTATTTTTTTCAGGGGGTGGGGGAAAATCCTAGATATGCCAATACTGTACCTAGCATACCCTGAAATTTACACTACGGTCCGCCACTGGAAACAAATAATTTCAAAAAACGAATGGGGTGGAGGGAATGTAGGTACTGTTAAACCAAAATTGAATTTGTACAATATAAATTGTAAACAATTTTACAAATGTTTTATTAATGAAAAATGTACAGAACCTTTAAAGTGCCGAACAAAGTGGGAAAATTATTTTAAAACTTTTGTTGGTCCACTTGGGCGAATAAGGTAAAATTAATTAAAGAAAACAAATTAGCTCAATTAAATTTTAAGATTTAAAACAATATTTTCCCACAAAAAAAAAAAAAAAATTGTATAACTGGAGAATCTACAATTCTAGAATGTGTCCAAAATGTAATGTTGTAGAAGATGATTCACATCGCCTATATCAATGTATCGTGTACGTAATGTATCGCTAGGCCCAGGTCTTGTCCTTACACAAAAATACTTCTTCCATTTGTTGGGGTTTTAAAAATTCACAGAAAAGCAGTATATAATTATAAACTTGTTAACACTATATTTTAATTTTATACAAACATTTTATTTAATTAATAATAAGATTTGTTTCCAACACTAAAAATCCATTATTGGAGTAGTGGGTTACGCCTCTCGGTATCATCCGTCAGTACTAGAGAGAAGGTTAGTGATGTGGTTACTTGCTAACGGAGATCGTTAATGATCAATGACGAAAGTTAACAGATAGTCAATTGCATTACTTCTCACAAGTTAACAATTACTTATGTACTACCTAATTGCAGAATCGGGTGACGTTTCTTTGTTATTTATGTGCGTGTATATAGGTCTATGTATAGAAAATTAAGTTGCATACGTATTCTTCTTTTCATGAACTGATAAACCCCAAAGAAAAAGGAGTGTCCGGGAAAATTTTGAACCCTAGGTGGCAGGAAATTAGCTTTCCCGACTTTTGAGCTGTCTTTTAATGACTTTAAATTCTTTAAATTTTAAGGTTTTCCCCCTCTTGAAAACGATCAGGTAAACTTTCTCATTCTTATTACATTAAAACCCCCCCCCAACCCAAAAAAAAAAAAAAAACAAATCTGCCAATGTAAATTGCAAGTCGGTCGGGGACTGCATAAACACTCTCTTTCTCCTCCCTCTTTCTTTTCTTGCATTTCTTTTCGATCATACAAAAATCTCCATATAGACATTATATATTTTCAGCCACAAAGTGTGGGAGGGGGCGGGCCCCCTGGCCACCCCGGTTCCGCCGGCCAACGTATAACACATTACAAAAATAAAATATATAATTGCACAGACATAGTATAGTTGAGCTGCAAAGCGAAACCACTGCAGTTGTTATGACCAACTCCCTGATTAATCTAGTACGACGTTCGCAAACAATGGTCCGCGGCCCAGATTTGGGCCGCGAAACGTTTTTGGAGGGCCGGGAAGCCGTCTGGAAAAAATTGAAAGAAAAATAACAAAGAGACGTTTCATCATGGAGAAATAATTTTTAATAAAGCCGCTTTATTGTTACAGCGACTGCGTCGCTTGCACACGCTGTCAAAGTGCCAGATGATGCGTGCTATTTATTCCCTGTCTCTTATA
>NW_022735439.1:37162-54822 GCF_011630105.1 Anneissia japonica | reverse complement strand
TTAAAAAAATCTTAAATCCATAAATCTCAGGCCAGGTCTTTTAAGATAGAAATGCGATACTGTGGTTCAATTTCGTTTTTATCCTTTTGCAAGTTTCTTTAAATGTTTGTTTAATAATACTACTACTAATAGTAATAATAAAAATAACAATGATGATGATGACGATAGTATTAATTGATATTAATATTAATAACAATAAAAGTGAAGAAAATTGTGCTAAATGCGAAAAAAAGTTGTGATTTGTTGATCATAATATAGTATATATAGTTAAAGCTTAGTAAGCTATAATTAGGCCTAAGCCCTGTCTCTTATACTCATCTAGATGTGTATAAGAGACAGGACTATAATGGTAATGTGATGATGATGAATTTTACTATATAAAAGTGTCATTTCCGGCCATCTCGAGAGGTACTATTTCCTCAAATTTTCTCACCTCAGCCCCAGCCATGGTGGGGCTGAGGTGGTTGTGAAGTCACGTTTTTGAAGTAGGCCTATGTAAAGTACATACTCAAAGATAATGTTTTTAATCTTTGTTTTCTATGGGATACATACATATATTAATAAGATCTCTATGGGTGTCAAAAATCGCTGATAAAAGATCATGAGAATTTTTTTTGGCGCTTCATTTTGACTAATGGTGATGTGATGATGATGAATTTTACTAAAAGTGTCATTTCTGGCCATCTAGAGGTAATATTTCCTCAAATTTTCTCACCTCAGTTCTCACCATTGTGGGGCTGAGGTGGATTCAAGCCCCCTCCCCTTCATTTTTTTTAAGGAAAAAAAAAGAAAAATATATTCAAATTGAAGTGCGAGAGTATATTCAAATTGAGTGCGAGAGTGTAATTTCCGGCCATCTAGAGATGCCCTAATCATAAATTTTCTTACCTCAGCCCCAACCATGGTGGGACTGAAGTGGGTGGTTCCTCGGTCTGTGAAAGTCCCTCCCTGGTTCACCTCTCTTTCGAATTCCTGGATCTGATTTATTATATAATTATTTTTGCGCTTATTTATAATGCGTCTATTGCAATTTTCACTTTATCCTCTCAAACAGTCCTAAGAACGTTCAGAGTGCGCTACTTCACAGGGGGATTTGCCCCATTGACCCCGCCGGGGTCATACTTAATTCGCATAACGGCTTCCCCCCCTTTCAAAATCCTGGCTACGTCCCTGGTTTTTAATGGTTATATAACTAGGCCAATTCATTGTGAATATTTATGGGCTAGGCTTTTATAGCCTCATGAATCACTTTGGCCCTTTATAGCTTTGGGAGCATTGGATTTACCACAAATGATCCTTTTCAAATTCAAATTCAAATTCAAATTTATTGTCCAAAAAGGAAATTGCATTGAGAAAAAGTCATTGCTCAAGAATTACACAATTACAGTATAAAAAAAAAAACAAAAAACATCAATATAAAAATACATAATTATAAAATTTATAAATACATGCAACATTAGAAATATCAAATAAAATACATTATATACAATAAAATTTACATTGTAGAAAAATTAGGATGTTAAATTACATTATTAATTGATTGCACAAAGAACCCGAAAAAACTGATCCTTAGGACCTTCTAAACATGAAAAAATACTCTTCAACTATAGGTCAAAAGTCACAAGGGTCACTATAGTGAAAATTATCAAATATTGCTCCTACCAAACACGAGGTGTACACAGGTTGAGTTTAAAGGTCACAGTGGTTATTTTTTTTTTAAATGACTGGGTTCATGTTCTATTGAACATAGTATCTCTATTCATTATCACTGTATGTTTTAGAGCAATTGCACAGGGAGCCTGCAATTGGTGAAGGAGGGCCGGGAGTTGGGCGTTTATGCAGCCTAGTGGGAACAGTGAAGAAAGCGAGAGGATAAATGACGGCAAAACAGGTGGCCATGGAGACAAACTGCTAGCTGTCGTCCAATACCAGTCCCAGGATTTGACCAACGAGGGGTGAGGCGATTTTCCAGATCCGGCTGATTGCCGATATCTCTAACGAGAGCAAAAATGGGCTGGGTCTGGGGCCGCCCAGATTAATTTCAATATCAATTTTCAATTTAAAAAGTCATTTTATTTACTTCAATAGAACACAAAATATACAATATAATGGTTTAAAATAAAAACGTAAGCAAGCCTTGAAGAAGGCATGATCCCAAGAAGGCAAAGATCTTGTGATGGATGTCTTAAATGAAATAAAAGTAGATACAAACATGAAAGAAGAAAATCAATGACAAAACAAATAAACAAATAAGTGCAGAGCCAAATAAACAAAATTGGAAACATAAAAATAAATAAATAAACAAACAAACAACTGAAGCTCATGTTAAAGCAGAACATATCGAATCATGACCAATGATAATTAGTTTAACATTAGATCAAGTTTTATTTTTTTTTATGTTCTTAGAGAAACAGTATTATTCCATGCGGTTTTTAAACAATTAAGCTACACTTGTGGCCCGCTCCACTTTCCTCGAATATATTATACAAGAAAGTATAGCAGAAAGCATTCTGATTATTTGATCTTTCAAATTGCCAATATCTTGTTTTCCAAGTAGACTATTGAAACTTCCTATAAGCTAGATTACAACACGACAATCAAATGTTCTTTACGAAACCCAAGTAACATTTTTTAAATTTGTTACCTTGTAGATCTGGCTAAACTTCATCTTCTTTAAAATCGCTACACGTTTTTTTGCAGAGTAAATTTGATCATGATGACATCACATCATGTCTATTTATGGGCATCTCTTCATACATACAATTGATATTTAGTAACTAACACAAGAAAATCAAGTATAATGATCGTTGAAGAAGAGAGAAGGTGGTATCGTTTTGTGGAACCCGGTTCAGCTTAGGCAATTTGTCGCCGACCAATTTGGGCCTTCCAAATTGCGTCGGGGACAGCTACATAGTGTAGCAACAGTGTAGCGTTTTATGGAAAACAGGATTAAGCGCTGCATGTACACCTATGTTTATGTGGCGTACATGTTGTAGCTAAGAGAATGTGGCGACCCTCCATATTTCTTTCATTACATTGTAGAAACTTCCTTACTATTTTCCATGGTGTTGGTTAAATATTTTTGGTTCATAAAATTTACCAGTTTTTTTTTAAATTTATTTCAAAATAGGAATGAAAACTATCACCATATTTTTCATCAAGTGAATCTCACACTTGATATGTCGTGTGTACAGGTTCAGAATTCTCATTAAATCCTGTACCTTATCATTTACTGAATCCTGTAGTATGTGTTAATTGTATATTTCTGTGGAGTTTCTTTTCTTTTTAAAACTTGATATTGTCACATAACAAAAGATTTACTTTTATTAACAATAATAATAATAAAAAGCACATTTCACAAAAAGCCTCAATGTTCTTTACAAACACAAGCAGTAAATACATTGGACTTGTACTACTTAAGATAAAAGCTGTTCCAAAGTAAATGTGATTCTTCAAAAAATATACGTAGAAGTTATCTGGATTCGAACATACAGAGTTCATAAAATATAAAATACTGGACAATATTGGACAGAAAACATGTACATAACTAAATACAAACGTAAGGTGCATGTTGATAAAAAAAAATACATGTGGTACTTGACACAGCATAGCATTTTCCTTTGTGTACATAAAATTTTGTTCATTCCACTTACTATGAAAAGTGGGGTTTAAACTATATAGTGTACTGTAAAACTGTAGTTAGGTAATGTGTTTGACACGCGCGTAATCTTAGCGATGTTTATATTCGTCAGTTGCAAATCCATCCTAGGCCCTAATTGTGGGTGCAATGATAGTGTAAGCGTTTAAACCAAGCATTTGCGTCAAACATTAGAAATTACTCAATACTAAAATTATCTGTCAAATGTGTTGTAAAATGTTACACTAATGTCCCTAGTGAATTTTACTGTATGAAGTTGCAACTTTCAGTTTCAGGGTGGACAGCTCAATTTTGAGTGGATGTAAAGAATCTTTTAATTTCTTGCGTTAGGGCTTTCTCAATAGGGATGAAAAATTGATAAAACAGAACATCATAAAAAAAAACTATAAACTCCAATATAAAAAATTCACTTTATTTCACTATCTGCATTTAGTTTATCTAATACCGTAAAACGTAGAATTGACGCCCTCGGCCCCTTCTTTGGGTTGGGGAATATTGAATGGGTAACTTTTGCAAAGTAAAGAGAGGAGCTTCTTTTCAAAATGAATGCTGTGAATTTTGGGAATTACTACTAAAAAACTATAAATATAGCCACTGAAACATCAATATGTATCAATGTTGCTTCTCAACCTGTAAACAACTTGTTTGAAATAATAATAATTATTTTTTTTTGTGGGGGGGGGGTTTTACCCAATTTTATTCAACAATGATATAGGCATATACATATCTTATACATAGGCATATATAAATTATTTTACTACCGCCAACCAAGCGAAACATTTTCAGTTTTTCTCCCTTTTTCTCCCCTTTTTCTCTTTTTTCCTTTTTACCTTCATTTCATTTTTATTATAACTTAAAAATCTACTCAAAAAAAAGAAGAAATTAAGTAAATCCAATTATACGCCATTCTAATTCGGTTTTGATAAATCTGGTTTTGATGAACAATCATAATACTTCATTCTAAATCTAAAAATTGTGAATGAGGCAACAACTAACATATAATTAATTAAAAAGTAATCTTGACCTTTTAAATGGTCAACTACAATAAGTGAACGTAAAGTAATAACGGCATTTGGGAGGTCCAGTTTATGCAAGAAAAATTTAAATTGATTCCAAAAAAAAGTGATCTCTTTACATGAAATAAACATATGTTTGTAGTCGTCTTCAATTTTGCATCTTTTGCACAGAGGCGAATCAATAAGTTTCTATTTAAATAAGTTTTTGTGACATGGTATGAGATTAAAAAGAAATTTATAACTAAAATTCATTAGTAATCTTCCTTTAATTTTAATGAGTTTTAAAAGCCATACCTTATGCCAATTTATTTTGATATTTAATTTATATTCCCACTTATTTTCAACGTGTGATTTTACAGATTTTTTTTATATTAGTTGATGATAAAAATCTTTTGTTTTAAGCACCTGTATATTTTGTTTATTTGTTTTACATATACAATTTAGTTTTCCTGGATTTTTACGTATTTTTTCTTTCCATGAAACCGGAATAGCATCAATTATTGTTTTTAATTCAACTAACCAATTTGCCGAGGTTTTAAGCTTGTTTTTAATATAATATTGGCATAATATGCCGTCTTTATTTAAAAGATCATTGATATATACTATTCCTGAATTAATCCAGTGTTTTAGATGAGGGAAAGGATTATATTTGCCGTTTATCAATACATGATTTCCCCATATAACTTTACTTTTTATTTCTTCTGCTGATATAGGTGTATATATCTGAAATGATGAATACCATGCTAAAATAACCTGGCGATAAAATAATGGGATCTGATTTAAATTTAAATTTGGGATATTTTTAATCTTGTCTAAATTCATTTTAAAAATCCTATTATCCGGTCCTAACTTATTTAAAAAGGTAGTAGCAACCTGTGCCCTTGTAGCGGAGCTTTTTAAGATTTTATTTACCCAAGTGGCTTTGAGAGAGCCACAGTGACTTTCAAAATCACACATATTTAACCCGCCCTCAATCGGTTTCCGAATTACCACGTTTCTAGCTACCTTGTCTTTCTTACCGTTCCATAAAAAGGAAAAAATTAAAGAGTTTACAGTTTTTATAACCTCCTCACTAGTGGGAATGGAAGCAGCTAAAAGGGTTAAGCTAGATAACCCCAGTGTTTTCATGATGGTTGTTTTGCCGAAGAGAGTGAGGTTTCTACGACTCCAATTGTTTAAAGTTTTTTTTTAATTTTTCAATTTTTTCTTTCCATATTTGATCGTAGCATGAATTCATGTTTTTGCTAAAATATATTCCTAGTGTTTTAACAGGATCAGTAGTCCACCTAAAAGCTTTATTGTTAATATTTCCAAAAGAAATGCCTATTGTTTTTTGATAATTTACCTTGGGACCAGCCATTTTACCAAAATCATTTAATAATTTTAGTACTCTATCTAATGACCTCTTGTTTGACACAAACAGTGTCGTATCATCAGCATATTGGGATATTTTAATATCCACGGTGTCATTATGTTCACATGGTATTTGAATACCGTTAATTAAAGAATCCTGCCTGATTTTATTCGCTAATACTTCTGAAATAATTATAAAAAGTAAAGCGGAGAGCAGACATCCTTGTCTCAAACCTCTTTGCAGACAAAAATAATTTGAAACCCAACCATTGTTACAAATCGTACTTTGTACATTTTTGTACAATGTTTCTACCCAACAAATAAAAGATATACCAAAATTGAATCTTTTTAAAGCCTGGCTGACAAAACTCCATTCTACAGTATCGAACGCTTTTGCAAAATCTACAAAAACAATGGCATTATTTATCTTGGTTTCGTTACAAAAATGTATGACATCATCAATTAACCTTACATTGGATCCGATGGAGCGTCCTTTAATATATGCAGTTTGGTCTTCACTAATAATGGTATTTAATATTGGTTTTACCCTAGTTGCGAGAACATTTGCAGCAATTTTGTAGTCGACATTGAGTAAGCTGATCGGTCTCCAGTCACTAACCAGTTCAGGTTTTCCTTTTTTATACAAAAGTGATATAACTGTCCTGCGTTGAGAGGCGCTCATTTCGCGTTTTTCGTAAGCATAGTTTAATGCGTCAACTAACATAAGGTTTACGTTGTCCCAAAAAGTAACATAAAATTCTACAGGTAGACCGTCACAGCCGGGTGACTTATTCAATGCCATACTCTTAACTGCTATTTCATTTCTTGCAATGTTAACAAACCTTCACAACTGTTTTGATCATTTTCATTTAAAATATAATCAAATTTAACTGAGTCTAAGTGTCACATTAGAACTTATATTTTTCCCTACCATATGCGTGTTGCCCTAATATTTAAATAATATGCTAATCCACTTAGTGAATAACAAGTTGTTAGTCATTGACAAAAAGGTGATTGTATTGTTACTAAATTTGCATAAAGCGTAAATCCGTTGCCAGCCGGTCATATAAAATGACTAGCGCGAGATTTCGAATTACTCTAAAATTTACTATCATACGATTGAGTCAACCCACAGCCAATTCTGTGAGGTTCATGAGACGAGCAGTTTTATTGTAAGCTTATCATGGGGCGCAGTGTGCATTGGACGCAAATTAATCATTGCTAAGTAATGTTATGATTTGAATTAAAAGCATTGGTTGCAAATTTGATATTTAATATTTAATGTTTTCTATGTTTGTATTGTTTGTATTGTGTTGTTCATTGTTTAAAAAGAAGACCTATTATTTTATAAATAAAGATTTACTTATTTGTTAAATTTAAAAGTTTGTAATTCTTTTTGTTGTGTACATTGTTGGACAGACATTAGACCTTCGATCCAAATCGATCGTCTATGACATTCATATTATATATGAATTTTCGTAGGTGACACTAAGTAATTATTTAATTCATTTTCGTCGGGGTTAATCGAACTATAAATAGTTTTAAAGTAATCAACTCCTTGTTTTAAAATTTGTTTTTGGTCCGTAATAATCTCACCACTATCTGTTTCCAATTTAATAATGATTTTCTTAATTTGATTATTATTTTCAAGCCCAAGGAAAAAATTATTATTTTTTTCACCTTCTTCGCACCATTTTATGCGTGAACGGATCTGTTGCCCTTTAATTTTGTCTACATAGAATTTATTAAGGGTTTTTTCAAGACGCTCGATTTCGTAGAGCTGATCCTTATTAACCGGATTGAGATCTTGAAGTTGTTTTAATTTGATTGATATCTCTTTTTCAATTTTTCTCTTAACCCTTGCTTTGTGTTTTGCAAAATTGATTGAAAACTCTTTTACTTTCATTTTACAATAATCCCAAGTTATTCTTTTGTCATCTAAAACAGAACATTCATCTTTAACATTTTTAATAATTGTTAAATAATAATAAATAATTAGTTGCTACTCTGGTTTTTTACTTCATTTGAGCCTTTTTACGTGTGCGTGTGACGTACAAGCATTTTTATTTATTTATTTATTTTTGCCAAGTGGCGTCGCCCATGTCGACTGTACACTAAAAAATTCGTCATTGTTTTAAACATTCCAAATGAAACTTGATATAGGCTTACTTGTACAGCCGTCTTCTTATTCACCTTCTTCACATATAGACCGGGAGCCCAGGGGTGTCAGCATAGCTGGAAAGTTAACCAATTTTTGTGTATATAGTAATGTTCTATGTGCCTGTCTATGTAGGAGAATGGGCATCTGCCGGTCCCATTGTGGTGGGTGTGGTCAGGAGGGGCATAAAAAGGGCCCCAAAAATTGAGCTAGATCAACTTGTGAATTAACCCAATGAAACCTACCAGAATATATTCGGCATAGTTCAAGATAACATGAATCGGTCAATGCCAGACATTTCCGGTGGTGGGGGGTGCGTGCCAGACGCAAAAAACCGGTACCCCAAAATTAAGCTAGATCGGCTTGTGAGTTAACCCGATGAAACCTACTGGAAAATGTTGGGCATAGTACCAGGTATCAGGAATGGTCACCGCCAGACATTTTTAATGGTGGTTACTTTTTGAGTGTATGTAGAGGGGCTTGTTGTTTTCCTTCTAGTAGGGCCTGTGGGTTCCGTCGCTTAGGTTCAGTGTAACGTCAAGATAGTTAATCACTTTCTTGTTCGCGTCTATTGTTATTTTCAAATCGTACTCTCTAAATACATTACATATGTCCTTTTTTATTCTTTCGATTTGCTGGGGTGTATCGTCAAATGCTGCCAGTCCATCGTCTCTGTAGAGGCCAATCTTATTTCCATATTTTGGTTCTAATTTTGCCAGTATGAAAAGGCCGATTAGCTCACATGTCTCTGCTCCGTCGTAACTACCCATCGTCACGTCGAAATTTGTCTCGGTGCTTTGTTTTCTCCGGGCTTTAAGGCATGTCCATCACAAGATCTTTACCTTCTTGGGATCATGCCTTCTTCCATAGCTTGTTTGCGTTTTTATTTTAAACCATTGTATTGTATATGTGTTATATGGAAGTAAATAAAATGCCTTTTGAAATTGAAAATTGATATTGAAATTGATGTTGCCGGCCCCAGACAAATCCTGAGACTGGTATTGGACGACAGCTAGCAGTTTGTCTCCATGGCGACCTGGTCAAAGAGACCAATTTAAATCGTCATTTCAAACAAACCTGATAAACGTGACGTTATTATCACGTTGTCAGGCAAGTTACTGTTTGTTCAAACCAAATTGATATTAACCGACTGTTGATATCTTCTGTACAAACACAGACCATCAAGGGCGTCGATCCGTGGTTGACATTAGGATAAGTTTGATCACCCAGTTGATCAAAATTGCTTTTGCGTAGGGTTTGATAATCACCTTATCGCGTCGAATTCAAAGGCTGGTCTTTAAAGTTATTTTCTCTATGATCAAGATAAGTTAAAGTTGTATGCCGAATATGGGTTTAATAATCTCTGCACACAACAAATCAGTACTTGTTAATACCACAATCCGCACAGATGATGACGTCAAAGAATGCAATTGTCGTGACGTGTGCCCCCTATCCAACAAGTGCATAGCCAAAGGAGTTGTATATACGCCAAGACGACAACAAAATAGAAACTTTTACAGAACAAACTTTTAATGCTAGCTCATTCCGTAATGAAAAGTATAAAAACAGCACGGCACTTAAAGCCGATAATATAAAATATGAAATTAAATGGAAAATATTAGGTAAATGCAAACCATACTCCAATATCAGTAAACGCTGTAATCTGTGTTTGCTCGAGAAATATTTTATTATATGTAACCCTGAATTAAGCTCACTCAACCGTAGGAATGAATTGATTAGTGCATGTAGGCATAGAAGAAAATTTCTACTGCGATACCAATATACATAGGACTATACAATACAGAGCTTCTAATCACCACTATGAATAATAATGAGTATACAAATTAACCTGGTTACCAATAAATTATATAACAATATAATCTATATAGCAATTAACAGTTCCACCATGCATGATTGTTATTCTGCATTCTCATTCAGAGCCTAGCACCTGATTGAGGAAGTACCTCATGAAACAGCCTGTAGCGCAATAAAATGTTGAATTTGTAACCAAGCGTCATTTGTTTTGATTTTATATTGCTCTGCTTATGTATCGAGCACTGTTGTCTAGATGATCTGATTTCAGTCAAATCCAAATTCACACCTCAGCCCCACTCAGCCCCAGTCATGGTGGGGCTGAGGCTGTCTCTTATACACATCTAGATGTGTATAAGAGACAGCACCAACCCTCCTTAACCAATCACATATTTCTAGGACCGCCTCTAAATCGTCGTACAAGCGACGGCTTTTAAATGTATAGAAGCCTTTTGAGGAATTTTAGTGTTTTCTCCGCTGCTTGCATGTCAATGTTACTTCTAGGTTTCATTATAATCATCTTGATTCTTGCTTGGAAATCATCCTGAAAACTAAACAGTGTTTGAATTGGCTGGCTAGCCTACAATAGAAAGAATGCGAAATTATTGCAAGACTACTAATAATGCGAGATTGTATACATGGCCGTGGGAACGGAGGGGGGGGGATTAACATTTTCTCGGGGGAGGACCCACGGCGGGGTAATCAACATTTTCTTGGGGGAGGACCGACCCCCTTTTATTTTTAGGGTTCATCGATTCAGGGAAAAAATGTATGCAACCTATGTATACCAGTACACACATAATAGGCCTATTTACTGTAATAACAATGAGAAAAATTTACCTCACCGTTTTCAAGGGGGAAAAAAGAATTTTAAACGTCATTAAAAGACATTTCAGAAGTCGGGAAAGATAATTTCCCGCCATTTAAAAATTAACATTTTCCCGGGTAGAATCCCCCTTTCTCTTTGTTTTTCTTGATTCATGGAATCGTTTTTAAGAGGGGAAAAATCTTTAATTGGAAGAACTTAAAAGTCATAAATAGACAACTCAAAAGTCGGAAAAACTAATTTTCCGCCATCTAGGAATAAAAATACCCCTTCTCTTTGGGGTTTATTGATTCATGGGAAAAAGAAGACTTATATGCAACTACTCATTTTTATTTTATACTTTATATATATACAATTAATTAAATTCTCACTGAAGAAAAAAATAGTATTAATGGTTTAGTTTGTATTTTTGAAAGAGGGAGGGGGCGTTTATTCGAAATTTAACATTTGGCATAATTTAGCATAATTTCCCATCAGTCTCGGAATAATTTGATTTGCATCACTGGTCACACTGGGTTCACCGGCCGTGAGGCGTCCCTGGGCCGACGAAACTCTTAAGTGTGATTGGGCGAATAGAATGATGTAGTGCCTGTGGGCGGAGTTATTATAAGCAGCCAATCAGGCACCAGAAAAATTTGAGACGGAGCCAACTTATCATGTTGTGCAGGCTGCAACCAAAGCTTATTTTAGCTGGAACGCATGCCGGAAGGGAACGCCAGTTGAAGACTACCAACAAACCAAAGACAACCATCAACTATAACTTAAGTTTAAATACTTCGAAAACTTCCATACGCAAAGGACTATCAGAGTGAGTGATGCTTCCTCTTGTAAATTATACTTGACATTTTTTTTTTCTACTCAAATCTTTCTGGTGCCTAAAATCCAGTTTGCTGAATTTAGGCCACTTTTCCAAAACCAAGTTTGCCAAATACAGTTCACCGGAAAAATGAAATCCCAGTTGGCCAAAACCCGGTTTGCCGAACCCAGTGTACCGAATTTTGCAGGCACCGGCGTACGAAAGCCCAGCACACTATTTTGAACTAAATTTAATAACGGCGATTATGTAGGCGAATCCGAATGTAAACTCAAGACTTAATGACGGGTGTCTCGAAAACCGAATGCCGGGTCTCTGTTTTCAAATTCTTGGGTCTCTGTTTTCGAATTTTTGTTTCTCTGTTTTCGAATGCCGGTTCTCTGTTTTCGTAATCGATACTCGAAAAAAACAAGACCCAGCTATACGAAAACAGAGACCTCGAAAACAGAAACCCACTAAAAAAAACCCTAGTATAGAAAATCGTATTAAATTTGTAATTAATTACACTCGCAAGTAAGCCTACCTATACTGTGAATTCTATCGACTGAAAATTGAGCATACAGAGAGCCCTATATAACTTGGGTTTCACTAGTTTCTACTGTATGTGCGTCTGATTGGGAGGATAACATCATATAACTTACACCAGCCATGGGTGTCATCTAAACAATGCCAACTACAAATTAACGCCGGAAAGGAATTTTGCAAATGATTAATTGTATAATTTCTGAATAACGTTCGCTTCCTTCGCTACAATCGATCGAACCAGTTTCTTGACTTACAAAAGGATTTGCGAAGTTCGTTTGTGATCGAAAAATACCTCTCAAATGGTTTGTTATGCAATTAAAAAGTAATGTATAGGTGCTGGTTTAGTTCACTTTATGAGTTACAGATTATTTTCTCTGTTCCTGTCGCTTAGCACAGCCATGTGCTATGTTAAGTACTTAATAAAAAATTAAATTTCCTAGCCACTAGTTATTTTTTATTTTTTTATATATAAATATTATGCAGGACCTTGGATATGTTATTAACAAATGAGATAACAATAATTAAAAGTTGCATATATTTAAAATAAGTGAATCAGATGTAAACATTGTATTTAAATGTTCTTAGGGTTTTTTAATTGAATAATAATAATAATAATAATAATAATAATAATAATAATAATAATAATAATAATAATAATAATAATAATAATAATAATCTATTCACTTAGACGTCATTAGTAGACTTAGCGTTTACACCCTCTATTATCAGATTCCATCTCTTCCCTCACTTTTTTTTATTTATTCTGATTATGCGCGTTCGTGTTTCAGCAGTGTTACAGTGTAAGTTGATTTAAGTCCTTAATATATATTTATTGTTTGTATCCATGTGGTTTTTGGTCTTCCTCTGTGACGTTTTGCCTTTCGGTGGTATTCATGAAAGCTCGTTTGGCAGGTGTATCGTCTAGTAATCGTAGGAGATGCCCTATCTATTTCATGCGTCTTTTCATAAATTTTGTGCACCATTTCTCGTGACAGGCTCTTTTATGTAGTTCAATGTTCGTTCTTTTAAATGGCCAATGAATATTTAAAACTCGTCTTAGTAAGCTTCGTTGGAAACAATCTATCTTATTTTCGAACGATTTATTTAGTGACCACAGTTCAGGGGTGGCGGGGGCCAAGGCACCCCGTCAGGGAGAGCTGGCCCCTCCGTCGGGGAGAAAAATCACAATTCGTCGGGGAGAAAAAAATATTATATGTATTTTTTACATATTAGTAGACTCTAAAATCGATAAAATAAGTCTTTGAAACCCCCAAATTGTCGAAATTTTTGGGGGCTTCACCCCCAGGACCACTTTGGGAATCTTTTAGTCGAAGCTCGACCACGCTCACTTTGCTTTCGTCGGGGAAGTATGACCGGTCGTAGGTCAAATCCAAATTCACACCTCAGCCCCACTCAGCCCCAGTCATGGTGGGGCTGAGGTGGTTGTGAAATCACGTTTTTTAAGTAGGCCTATGTAAAGTACATTCTCAAAGACAATGTTTTTAAGCTTTGTTTTCTATAGTATATCACACACACATTAATAAGATCTCTATGGTTGTCAAAAATCCCTGATAAAAGATCATGGGAATTTTTGTTGGCGCTTCACTTTGACTAATGGTGATGTGATGATGAATTTTACTATAAGTGTCATTTCTGGCCATCTAGAGGTACTATTTCCTCAAATTTTCTCACCTCAGCTCTTACCATGGTGGGGCTGAGGTGAGTGCCCTCCACCTTTCAAAACAGATCTGTGCCCTTCCCTGGGTACCGTATGACATTAAACTCCATCGAGTTGGCTCCAGATATATGTCTGTTTGATTTTAGGATGTGATCTGGTTTTTCATGTCAATTTTTCGTGATTATGACTATTCTGGATAAAGAATGTTTTGAGCAGAGGTGGATTTAAGGCCCCTCCCTTCATTTGTTTAAGGAAAAAAAAAATAAAAAATATGTTCAAGTTGAAGTGCGAGAGTGTAATTTCCGGCCATCTAGAGATGCCCTAATCATAAATTTTCTTACCTCAACCCCAACCATGGTGGGGCTGAGGTGGGTGGTTCCTCGGTCTGTGAAAGCCCCTCCCTCGTTCACCTCTCTTTCGAATTCCTGGATCTGCCACTGTTGATTTATTGTATAATTATTTTTGCGCTTATTTATAATGCGTCTATTGCTTTATCCTCTCAAACAGTCCTAAGAACGTTTAGAGTGCGCTACTTCACAGGGGGATTCGCCCCCATGACCCCGCCGGGGTCCTACGTAATTCACATAACGGCTCCCCCCCCCCCCTTTCAAAATCCTGGCTACGTCCCTGCTCCTGATGACGTCCACTGTGCGGACGAAAGCTAGACAATACATTATAATTGTTAGTCTCAAAAGTGCTGCTGTCATTTACTTTGTATTGTTCTATAATGATTATTAAAACTTATAAAATCTTATAATTGGTAATTAGTAACAAATGATAATTGATAATATGTAAGGAAGCTATGAATTACTATTTTTTTACATATTTGGGTTTCTGACACTGTATTCACAAATTTCCATTCTTTTTCAGTATATATATATTTTTTTAGGGCCAATAACATACAAATCCGTGCGCACGTTTGCGTTGACTACAGTGGAAATATGCCAAAATCATGCATAATTTTAATCAATATTATAACTCCTTAGGACCATAAACTTTTATTACATATTCTGAAAGCACACGAGTTTTAGATATGATTTCATAGATCAAAATGGCTGATCGGACATTGTGACGTCATCATATTGCCATCTGAATTTCTGAATTCAAAAAACCGAATTTTTTTTATCTATGACGTAATTTGTTAAAATACCGGTACTCACTTGAGCGTATCTCGCTTATCCTTGATCGATAGCTGGGACAATTCTCTTTCATAATGTGACTTCTTTTTACATTTTGATGACGTCATCATGGTCAAAATAAATGTGAGCGAGACAGACAGACCATGGACAGACGAGCAATGGCGGCGGAACGTTTTTGAATGTGAGGGGGGTGCCATTTCATAAGGTCGGGTATGCGAGCGAAGGGCCCCTGGCCCCCGGGCCCCGGTGGGATCCAGGGGATAAGCCCCCTGGAAGCTACGGCTATTTTACGAAGTTTGGTAAATTATTTTATAGACATCAAGCTAATGTATTATGATTTCATATTTGTCTGATTTCCAGTGGCGGATCCAGGAATTCGAAATAGAAGGGCCCAGGGAGGGTACTTCAACAGATCTATACTACCTCAGCCCCACCATGGTTGGGGCTAAGATATGAACATTTGTGATTATGGCACTCTAGATGGCCTGAAATCGCACTTCCAGACATAAAATTTGAATATAATTTTCTTTATATCTCCATTTTTTTATTGAACAATTTAGGAGGGTGGGGGGGGGGGGCCAGTTGGGTCCCCTTGAATCCGCCACTGGGTACTTCAGTATATGGAGAATACCACCTCAGCCCCACCATGGTTTGGGCTGAGGTAAGAAAATTGTGATTATTTCACCTCTAGATGGCCGAAAGTACACTCTTAGACTTTGAATATAATTTTCCTTATACTGTATCTCCATTAAAAAAAATTTAGCCTCCCCTCCCCTTGAACGCGTCACAAACTTCCGAACAAAGTCGAAGTCGAGAGTCTTGCGTAAATAGAATGTCCATTTTCCACCCGCCTCAGCCCCACAACTGTTGGGGCTGAGGTAAGGACAATTATGATTGTGGTACCTCTAGATGGCCGGAAATGGCACTCTCAGATTAAAAGTTGAATACAATTTTGTCTTTTTTCTTCATTTTTTTAAATAATAATAATAAAAAAAAAAAGGATGGTGTCCCGTGCTGACTGGGTTTCCCCTTGAATCTGCCACTGTTCAATATAACACTTGACATAGCCTATCATTTTTTTTCACAAATGATTAATTCCTAACTTTGTCAAGCGAAAGATTTTTTTTATTCGAAATATTTTCCTTTTATTCAATACAGTTTTTACAACCTATAACACATTAACTACAGTGTACTGTGAATTCTGTAGTTAACCTTCAGGCAACTTTATTTTAAAAAAATGGCCTAATTGACTATCAAATTGTTTTCGTTAAATTAGAGTTTAAATGTGGTTATATTACGTACGCTAGTTTGAAGGTTTACTGTAAGCCAATCAGTTACACTTAATACATCTTCGTGGTTAGCATAAAGAGAACTAGAACGTCGCTCCATTAAGAGTAATGATAACATTGCAGCGTTCATAAAATGTTTGTCACTGGTGCTGGGAACAGTCGGGGGGGGGGGGTCGCCAAGCACCCCAGTAGAAAAAGTGGGTGGGCCGCCGTTGCAGACGAGCCAAGTCGTACTTGTTCGCACTCTGGTGCTTGTCTCTTTTCGTATACAACTATTACGTATAATAAATGAACACGCGAGAAAAGTTTTCCTACATTTTCTGGCCCTAGGTTTCTTTTATGGTGTATTTTAAAGCCAGAAATAACAAGATTTGTAATATAATATTGACTACAGCCTAGAACCAGGATGAATTGGCATACACAATAAATATAAACATGAAATGGTGGGGCTACTTCTGTTTTTTCGCGATATTTATTTAAAGATATAGTTAATTATTCAGTTCACATAAATTTCAATTCACTTCAATGCCTACAAATGTAGACAATTGATAATAATTGCAGCCAACAATTGGTTGTTTGTAACGTTTTAATTAGGCTAGATCAACAATGATAGGATAAACATCATCTGCATGATTGACACTGGGTCGTACGATTAACTCGTTATTTTAAAAGCGGTGTTCTGTGGAAACAGGCAGCCCGTGAATAAAAAAAAAACGATTTTTACACTGGGTAAATATTCTTGATTCAGCATGTATTTATTTATTTATTTATTTATTGTGTAACTTTTTATTCAACAATGAATACCTTCAACACAGAATAGTGTGATAAGAAAAGAGCTAAAAAGGAAACAAACACTTTACACTTTACCTTATGACAAAGTAAGGATGCCCACATCACAAACTGTTTGTTCATTCCCTTTAAATAATTTTATTTTTATTTATTGTTTTTTTTTTCTTCTTTTTGTTTTGTTTTTGGTTTTTTTTCATTGTTTTTTTTTCAATTTTTTTATATGGCATTTATACCATTTCACTTAATTGATGATAAATGGAATAGCCACATTGTTTCTGTGGTTCCAGGTGCGTTATTTCGATTTTTGTCACAGAGTGATTTTGATACTAAACCATCAATACAACACTTATAGTATGTCAGGATGCATCGGTAAAACAATCAAAAATGTCAACTGGTTAACACGACATCGACCATGGTAGCCCCAAAATAATCCAGGTTACTACTACACGTTGTAGTTTAACACAAATTATTGAAAACAAACTGATTCGTGACAAAAAAAATCAAAATGGCTGGAGTTGAGTACAATCAATCATGCAAGTCACACAAAAGGGCACTTCAAAATTTGAGGTACGGGTGTGGATCCAGACGCCGCCGGTCCACACC
>NW_022735439.1:32495-35745 GCF_011630105.1 Anneissia japonica | reverse complement strand
TGCCTATTCTCATGATTCGTCCTTTCTGTTTTTGGAAGCTGATCCCTAGAACTGACTAGAGCGTCAATAAGGTGGGTGTGTTGTGCATCTATATTTTCATCATCAGTAATGGGGTTTCCATCCAAATAAATCTTTATAGCTCCTTTGGTTGATATTTTTATGGTAGGGTTCTTTAATGAACTGATATCATATTTATTGACAGGTTTGCGTTTCCTTATCCATCTTGCTTTTTTATTGGAAGGTGTATTCATCTTTGTCACTACTAATCGGTGGTCCGAGTTGAAATACGAATTTCTTACCCTAACGTCTGCGACGAATCTACGTAGCCACGACCCTGAAAGACTGAAGTCATACACCTTTTTTGTTAATCCATTGGGACTGTGCCAAGTAATCCTATGATAGTACGGATGATTAAACCAGGTGTTTAGAATTGACATTTTTTCTTTCTTGCAAAATTCAAGAAAGAGTCCCCCGTTGTCGTTGGCAGTGTCATTTAGAGAGAAGCTGTTGGAATTTCCATCTATGAAAGACTGTCGACAGCAGGCAGATGCAGTGGCATTGAAATCTCCTTGTATCATTAACTTTCTGTTTCTTTCAATTCGGCAAGCTTTGCTAAGATCACTGTAAAAGGTTTGTTTAGATGATACAGATGAAACCTCGGTAGGAGCATATGCTGAAATGATTCTTAGTTTAAGTCCTTTTACGGTAATATCTGAGGCAATAAGACGAGATGAGATATTGTGTATACTGGTGATAATAATATTTGGGGTCTTTCTAATTGCAATGCCTGTCTCTTATACACATCTATTCTTAGTGTGTAGTCTATATACAGATTAAAGAGCATGGGCCCCTCGTTTCCCCCCTGTCTAACTCCAGAAGATATATTGAATGAGTCCTTACATGGGTCGTTGTTAGCTAAATACGCTTCTGTGTGAGCATACAAACCTTCAATAACATCTATGTTATCTGTCTTCTCGCCGGACGGGATCCTGTTCCTAATCGATTGAAACAAAAAACTTCGATTGACATGGTCGTATATTATATATGATATATTTATTCAACAGTGTTAACGGCTAACTCCATTCAATATCATATATAATATACGACAGTATTTCTAGCCGTATTGCCAGATTTATCTGGGCGAACCCCTTCTTGAGGCGTAGCATTGTGTAATACAACGTTCCCGACGGTTATTTGGACCTGTTCAACCATGAAGCCTTCGTGGTCTAGTGGTTATGACGCTCGCCTTGTCAGCGAGAGGTCGCAGGTTCGAATCCCGTCGGAAGCATTTTATTACACAATGAATTTTATAGACTTTATTCGTTGAAAAGCTACAGGGTAGCCTACGATGTTCCATCATGTCCTTATTTAAACACTGTATATGTACCTTTAATGATTTATATTATACATAATATACATACATATTATATATCCTTCCTTCGGACGGATGACCGCATTGGAGTCAACAGCCAACCAACTACCGTAATATAAGGATTCAATCAATTATTAGTGTTTATGTTATATATTTACACCATCTAGGTATGTTATTTCTATGAATGTTATTTATAAGGGGGTTTTTTTTTTTGTTAGAATCCAGAGAATGCTTGCAGCAGGTTTTTTTTTAGAAAAATACTTATTATTCCATTATTTGTTTATCCAAAATTAAAGAACAATCAACAAAATTATTATCAGCAAAATGAAAGGTTCTTTATTCATCAATACATCTTTAAATAACTTCTCAAAGCACCTAGTGATAATTTGGGTTAGAGCAACAGGACGGTTATCATTTAATATTTCCGACATAGTGTAATATAGTATTAAGGTTCAATGGTATTAACTTGCATAACCATTGGAATCGATACCCTTCACCTGATAAATGCCTTAAATTGATTTGACAGTTTTAATGGTCAACTTGAGTATACAGATAATCTAATAATATAACTGGACATTGTATAACTTTACCCTAGTCAGTTGGACTTTTTTTAGGGGTCAATATGAGACAAGTTTTACTTCTAGTTTTGATCCCTGTGATGGTTTAATTTTCGTATGTATGTTTTTCTTTCTTATGACCATTACGAAATAAATGTTACTGACTTGGCCTTTCTCACACTATGAATCTATGATTGTCAGTTTTTGAGCCTAAGCTCTGAAGTTTGTGATACATCTTAATTTGCAGTTTTTTGGTAAACAAGTTACTAAATCATAGAGAAAGAATTTCTCTATGATCCAATCAGAAACTCTAAAATTATGGGGTGACTTACTTGAGACACACCCCCATTACCTAAAGTATAATAGGCAAACACCCCATATCACTGAGTCAGTAGTAATCAGTAGTCAGTGATTAGTAGTCAGTAGTCAGTAGTTAGATTCAACACAGAAGAAAAGTACAGGGCTGAGCTGACTCCACTCTAAAAGGGTTCTCTAACATCTGAAACCTGGAGTTAAGCTGATTGTAACCAACGTACAGTTTGTGTGAATAAAAGTTTGCAGTGAACTAAAAGGAACTGTGCATACTACTCATTAAAAGTCACGACAACAACTAACCGATATTCAACAATAGATACTTTGTTTATAGGCGCTATTATTGAATCCTTCCATATACATGGAACCTAGGCAGAGCTTAACGACAAACAATGCAACATTCAATTTCGCCTGTTCTATGTTGGTTTAAAATATAAACTTAAGATTAGATTTAAATTTACAAAAAAATATTATGCATATTTAACACGATAAAATACAATACTAATTTTGAGGTAGAGTATTAAATGTAAAATACAGACATCGCTTCATGTCATGATAACCCTTTTCGCCATTCAACTTAATTTAACCATGTTGACAACTAATTCCTACTTACTCAATGCATATTTTAATTTGTATGATTTCGTGCTCTATTTACTCTTTCAGTAGCGCGTTCAGTTTACGGCTAGGAAATCTTATTATATACAATCTTATATATATAGAATTTTGCAGAACACTTTTCATATTCCTTCCATGTATTTTTGCTGTAGTACATTATGGCGGAAATGGGAGAGGCAGTAGAAATGATTGAGCAAGGACAAGAGGCACTTGAAGGTGAAGGGGAAAAAACTGGCGAAGAAGATATGACTGAGGAGGACAGAGAAGAGCTCGATAAGGAAGTTAAAGAAGTGAAAAGTAACGTGGAAAAATTAGCCGAAGTTGCAAAAAAATTCAAAGGATATGCTACAGAATTCGCCGAGGGGCCTGCTAAGGAATTTGCAAAGTTTGTTGT
>NW_022735439.1:29922-32140 GCF_011630105.1 Anneissia japonica | reverse complement strand
TTTTTTTTAATTTTTTTTATAAGGGGTTTTTTTTTTTTTTTTTTTTTTTTTTTTTTTTTTATTTTTGTTAGAATCCAGAGAATGCTTGCAGCAGGTTTTTTTTTAGAAAAATACTTATTATTCCATTATTTGTTTATCCAAAATTAAAGAACAATCAACAAAATTATTATCAACAAAATGAGAGGTTCTTTAATCACCAATACATCTTTTGTGATTTTGTGCTTTATTTACATTTATGTTAGGGCTTTACTCTTTCAGTAGCGCGTTCAGTTTACGGCTAGGAAATCTTATTATATACAATCTTATATATATAGAATTTTGCAGAACACTTTTCACATTCCTTCCATGTATTTTTGCTGTAGTACATTAGGGCGGAAATGGAAGAGGCAGTAGACGTGATTGAGGAAGGAGAAGAAGCACTTGAAGGTGAAGGGGAAAAAACTGGCGAAGAAGATATGAGTGAGGAGGACAGAGAAGAGCTCGATAAGGAAGTTAAAGAAGTGAAAAGTAACGTGGAAAAATTAGCCGAAGTTGCAAAAAAATTCAAAGGATATGCTACAGAATTCGCCGAGGGGCCTGCTAAGGAATTTGCAAAGTTTGTTGTTAAGAATGTTGCAATTGGCGCCATATTTTATGGCGTGAATGTCACCTTGTCAAAGCTAATCAAGAAAGGAGGGAGTGGCGGGGAAACGGTATCCAACAAGAACAAGTTGGCAGTAGTTAAGGCGATTACGACTCTCATCAAAACTGAAACTACGATGTGCAACAATATCAAAGATTGGATGGAGCAGCACAAAAATGATACTATCAATTTAGATGGCATTGAAATTCCAGTAGAATCCGTTTTCTTAAAATTTATGGATCCAATTTCAGATGTAAGGTTAATTAAATAATATCTAGTAATAAATTTTTTACATTAGTGACAGTTTCGGTTGGTTTTGGGTTTTTGTTATTGCGCCGTTATAAATCTGCGTGTTTGCACACACTATCCAGGAAAATGATAATGGTCCTAACAAACTACCTAACTTACGGCACCTGTGATGGTTGCAGTGGGGGTTGAGTGTGGGGTGTGGAGGTGTGTGCGTGTGGTGAGAATGTGAACATGTTCATAACTTCGGGTTCAGTCCCATAAAATGTCATACTAGTGTTACCTAGTATTTTGAAATAACTATATATTAACATTAAAGGAAAATAAATTACTTTACTTTACTGACACAATCTACCTGCAGTGGAAGTGCAAAAAACATCATGCATAAACAAAATAAATGCTCCTTGTTATATTTGATGGCTCGTCGACATTTCATACATTATAACAAATTTTTTGTTTTATTGCTTATATATATGCCTACATAACTCTAACTGAATTCAACAATTGTATATTATAGGCTGTGGACCAAGCCTTCAAGGCAGCCAAACCCTTACAGAAAAAGATCGAAGGAAATGTTGAATGGAGCGTCCCGAATGCTGGGGATATTTCGGCATTGTTGGATGCTTCTGCAGCCTTCATAACAAGCTTTGATAACTTACTTAAGTTTGCTGTTGAGAATAATTCTAAAATACCACTACTGAAGAGCGTGCCGGTAAAACAAGCGGATATCGACGATTTAAATAACCAACTAGAAACCGTCAAGAAAATGCCCTTTTATTAAGAGCGTCGGTAGTAGATCGATGACATATTACAAACTGTTGTGCATACAGTGGCTTTTTTTTAAAGATAATAATGTTAAAAATTGCTTTGGCTTATCATAAATTGTTTAATTGTACTGTTGATGTCCATACTATTATGTACTTCCCCATCCAGATGGAAAATAGTTTAACCGGGGTTTTAGATTTGTTGCCCTTTTGAGTGGGAACATAACACCCAGTGTGAGCCCCCAGGAGACGTGGAATTCAATAACATTTCATACCCCATCATTTTCTCATCTTCCCCATGGGGCGGAGTAGTATTGAAATGTGCATTAAAAGGACTAGCAGTGATTTGCTAGGATAAAACAGAAAACCAAATTTTTTGTATGTAGTTTATGTGTGCTAATATAGGCCTATACTACAAAATAATAAGACGAAAAATGCCATTAGAAATTTTAGTATTTTCTATACTCGAGAATAGAGGATCCACCATGCAAATGAATAGTGATTCATGTTTCCCCAATACTGGCGTTTTCTTCACATTTACATTTTTTCCATGCGAAAATAATACTTGATGGAGATTCTATAGTAT
>NW_022735439.1:26558-28603 GCF_011630105.1 Anneissia japonica | reverse complement strand
GTGTATAGAATATCGTAAAATTAGTGTTTATTCATTTACCAGCTTGCTATATAATCTATGCCTTTATTCATATTGAATATGAACGAAATGTTTTGTAAGAAATCAACATGAAACAATACATACAATTGTACCTGTGCGTCCGAGCATTTCTAAACGTTTATATGCTTTAGAATCAGTAGTACTATAGCAGTTATTTATTGCTACTTTACACTACTAGTAAACACTGCCTAGGCATAGAAATATTATAATTACAATAATAGTAAATTACAGGAGTTCACTATGTATCGACTATATACACTTTTCCTCTCGACCGACTATCAAGATATTTTGGCCTACACTAACCGAACTCCTCCATGCCCTAACTACGCCGTAGTTCTACCGATCACCACTTTCGCGACTCGCGAAAAGAAGTGTCAAGCAGCATGCATTATTCATGTTCTAAATTACCTTAAATTGTGCCCTCTATCATTTCTGCCGGAACTGTATGGGGAAAAAAATAATGCCCGCCGCGCAGGTAAAAATCGTAAGCCTCAGCTATAATATTGTTTGTTACAAAACTTAAGAAGCATTCACAACAAACACGCTGATATATTATTGTCTTCTACTAGCACTAACCCGGATATATTACAGAAACTTGGCATCAAAGTTAGGACGACGAATTCTATATCAGATTCCTGGATATAATCAAATCCGGGCTGACTGAGTGTTTTTTACAGGCAGTGGACTTGCCATACTATATCAAATCATTGCCATAGATCATAAAATACAGCTGTGACCTAAACGTTGAATACTTACTAATTACTGTAAATGTCAGTATACCGGCCACCTGGATATAACAAACAGCTGTGCTATATAATGCGCTTCAAATGCTTACTTGGATGTCAGCTGGACTTCACTTAAACATCATACTTTGTGCGGATTTTGATGCTCTACTTCTGATCAATTCTGAACGTTTAAAAACGCTAACGATTTTTGTCAGTTCGTAACGAAGACTACCAGGGACAATAACATTCTGGACATTGAATTAAGTCAACTAGGTAACGTCACAAAACGTTGACGTTCATAGCTGGCTTGGGCGTTGCGACTACAAAGCAGTGTCACTTTGACATTTTTATTAACCAGACCTGGAATACACAACTCTAAAATCAAAGTTCTTCGTACAGATCCTGTTTCTATAGGAAAATTACAGTCGCTACTACGTCAGAAAAAGTAGTCTGGGTTTTCGCACCATTAGAAAGCATTAAAATGATGCCAAATGGCTTGGCCCTGAATTAAAACGTTTAATAATATTGAAACAATGTGCTTAGTTTAATGATAAAAACATGCATGGATGAAGTTCTAAAAGGGGTGGGTTAGATCACAGGTACGTCGTGCTAAGAAAAAATATTCAGAACACATTCATTCATTCATTCTTTATTCAGCCAATGAAATAACATACAATACAATGAAAGAAAATTTAACAAAAACAAAGACAAAATATAACCTAAGTTACTCGTTACTTAGTAACTTAAAAAAGTTGATACTTAGTAACTTAAAAAATGGTACAGCATCGCTGACTCCTTTGCAATTGCTTCCCAGTTTAACCGAATATTTGCAAATCAGTGCTCTAATTCAAAGTCATTCATTCAGGGGTGCGCCAGGATTTGCCGGACGTGGGGGGGGGGCGAGGTCCCCGATGAGGTGTCAGATTTCTCCGATGACAGCAAAGTGGGCGTGGTCGAGCTTCGATTAATAGGTTCCGAAAGTGTTCCTGGGGGCGAAGGCCCCGAAAAAGTTTATTTAATCGATTTTATAGTCTACTAATATGTAAGTACATATAATATTTTTTTCTTCCCGACGAATTGTGCTTTTTCTCCCTGACGGGGGGGGGGGGAGCTTTCCCTGACGGGGACCTGCCTTTCGGCCCCCACCCTCGCTGGCGCCACCCCAGCTGCCCGACGAGCTTTGGCCGATGGGGGCCTTGACCAGACCGATGGGGGGGGGGAACTTAAGCCCCCTGCAACCCTGCTGGCCCGCCACTGAATACAAAAGAGACAAAACATAAC
>NW_022735439.1:17945-25914 GCF_011630105.1 Anneissia japonica | reverse complement strand
TATATATATATATATATTGAAAAGGAAAAGTCTGCACCTGGATCAGATAACGTACGCCCTCCTAAAGAGGACTGAAAGCAATATTAGACTTATTTACAAAAAAGGCGAAATCGACATTCCAGAAAAATTTCCGCATCATAGCTCTCACATCATGTATAGGGAAGGTTTTCCATCAAATCTTGGCTCAAAGACTTGAAAAAGTCATAGTTGAAAATTCACTTATCAATCCTAACATTCAGAAAGCCTTTTTGCATGGTATTAATGGATGTGTTGATCATAACACAGTTCTTCATGAAATTATCAGGCATGCCAAAGCCAAATGCAAAACCGTCCACATCACCTGGTTTGACCTGGAGGATGCCTTCGGAAGTGTTCCCCATTCTCTTGTCCACGACTCTCTAGACCGCAGCCATATCCCTCCATTAGTTAAAAACTACATTAAAAACCTCTACTCAAATCTCTCTGGCAAGATTAATACAAAAGATTGGACCTCTGAACCTTTCCAATTTTCTAAAGGCATCTTCCAGGGAGACCCATTGTCCCCCATTATATTTTTGCTGTGTTTCGACCCACTTATTCAATCCATCCAATTGGAGGTCTCCTGTGGCTACGAGTTAAACGGCACTAACATTATCACTACACCATTTGCAGATGACTTCTGCCTCATTTCAAGAAGTAAAAGAACACACCAGAGATTAATAAACAAAATACTGGCTCATAGCAAATCCACGGGACTAAAGCTCAAATCACGAAAGTGCCGCACACTCTCGATTTGCCGCGGGAGGCCTACCAATATTCAATACAACCTTGGGGATAATATTATCCCTTCGATTGAGGTCGAACCACACAAATTTCTAGGCTCTATCATTACATTTAGGAATGCCGATGATGACGTATTTGATTACTTGTGTGATCTTATTGGACAGGGCATCAACAAAATAAATGATTCCCTTATTAGGCCGGAATTCAAGCTGAAAATTTACTCGCAGTATTTTCTGCCGAGCTTAAGATTCCATGTTACAGTGAATGATATCACATCCACCCAGCTTGGAAAGCTTGATGCCCTGTCAAATAGGTTCGTAAAATCATGGTTTGGCATGCCCAGATGTGCTACTATAGCCTTCATTCACATGCCCAAGGGATTTGACATTCCCAACATTTCTGAACTCTACAAAGAATGCCATCTCATTGCGCATCTCTCTTCCAGAATCAAGTCTGGTGCAATGGTAAACCATTGTCTTGATTCCAGGGTTGAAAGAGAAGGGAACTGGAACAAGATCTCTCTTACCAACCAATTTGAAAGTTTAACAAAAAAAAACGCCTTGGCCAAGCACAATAACTTACCCCTCCACAAAGTAAAAGCCAAAGTAAAAAATACACTGAAGGCAGAAGTTCAGAAATGTTGGGATAACCACGTCAAAACTCTCTTGGTCCAGGGAAGGTTTTATGAACTTGTGTCTCTTGAAGATCAATCCACTCATTGGAAATATATCTGCTACAATCTCCCGCTTGGCATTCTTAAATTTCTCTCCAACGCCGTCGGAGATACCCTCAATACTCGGATTAACCTTGCCAAGTGGGGAAAAAGGATTTCAGATAAATGCCCTTCCTGTGGGATCCGAGAGACCCTCCATCACATTCCTAATTTTTGCAAACCTTCACTGGACCAAGGGAGATATACTTGGCGCCACAACAATATTCTCATATATATGTCTGATACCCTAAAGATGGGACTTCCCCCTGATTCCGTCCGTTGCGACCTTGTTTCCGGTGCCTCGAATATCCCTCATCCATCAACGGTCACGATGAAGTGCACCACTACCAACCTCATCCCTGACAAAAATCCAAATCATTGACACTTGTCGAACTCTCTTTCCCATTTGAGACGGGCATTGCTAATGCCCATAATTTTAAGTGCAATAAGTACACCCCGTTGATTAACGACATTCGAGACTCCGGACACACTGATAATTTGCTTGCCATCGAAATCGGCTCATGTGGGTTCATATCTCATGAAAATGAAAAAAAAATCGGCTGAAAACAATCCACTCTCTCTGCAATAGGCCGCTTCAATTCAAAGATTTTAAACAAACAATCTCTCTTGCAATAATATCTTCTTTCAGTATTTTCCACCACGAAGATGAACCCACTTGGACCGATCCACCCTTACTTAAGATTTAAATAAACCTTTCCATTTCTGGCTTAAATAATGCAGCGGGAATCCTCAGGGGCTAAATGTGCAACTTATTGGTGACGTATTTGTCTGTCTTCCTGTGTTCTTTGTCTTCTTGTCCGTTTTGTTTTTGTCATTGTTTGGGCTCTGCCTCTCCCTTGCGCGTGTTATTCCTTTGAATATACTTTGCCACTTGTCTAGGGAGTATTTATATGTTTCCTTTTATTTTTTCGAAATCACAGTTTATACGTTGCCACTTGTCTAGGGAGTATTTATATGTTTCCTTTTATTTTTCGAAATCACAATTTATAAATTTGTGATTTGTGACTTTTTATATTTTTATATTATATTTTTATATTGCATATATTTTTGATATTTGAAATAAAAGTGATCTAATAAAAACATACACACATACACACACAATGGGGAGGGTAAGAAAGAATACCTTAAGGCGAAAATACTGCCGATAAGGGGAAATTTTAACGACGTTGTAGCACAGACTTCTTTAGGAGTTACTTCGTTTAATTTTGGCAGGAACATATGTACAATAATATGACCCTTATTTATTCTAAAATTACAGTTACACTTTTGTGAAGTCCTGTAGTTTCTTTAAGTAAGTCAATTTCTTATTTTTCTGAAAGTATAGTCATAATGTTCAGTGAAAACTACCAAATTAGTTGAAATTGTCACTGTCCCTATACAACAGAACCCCTATTTAGGGGACACCTCCGAGACCAGAAAAAGTGTCCCCTTAATAGGGTGTCCCCAGAATAGGGGTACCACTATACACTAACCAAAAACGCAAAATTGTCCCCTTAATAGGAGTTTTTGGCATGTTTTCATACAACGATGACATACATTCTGTATAATTTTAATTTTATTGACATTATATTAGCTAAGTAAAATATGAACTGATTTATTATAGCAACAATTTGCAATACAAATACAATTAATTTTAAAATATGAAATCAGCACAAATGTAATTAAATCAATAGTTTTATATGTACAAGCGGTTTGCTTGTGTTCTTGTGCAAGGCTCTTTATCTGCATTGCTTCTCCTGTAATCACCTGTAATTACCTGTCTTGTCGGGCTCGTAGGTAGACCATACATGCCTGCAAGCCCAGGCTTACCTCTAGCACGTATAATCATTGCAAAGATTGTATTGTAGAGTGAACCATTTTAAACGCCATTTTAAACGCTGCGTATTCCATGGTAAAGTTCATGACCGCCAAATACGTAAAAACGGGCACCTGAACTCAGCATTTACAGGGCTCGATACAGGTCGGTACAAAAGTTACAGCTTTCGAATTGGGGATGCGACCCATTCCACATTACTCTAGGCGAATTTATTCGCGCGAATCGAAATGTCGGTTCGCTTCCTGAAGCTTGTTTTCCACTAGGCGAATTTATTCGCGCGAATCAAAGCGTCGGTTTGCTTCCTGATTGGTTGCGAATTTTTTCGCTAGCAAAAACTCCGATAGAAATGTGAATGCGCATGTGCATGAGTAGCCCCTTTCCATTCGCGCGAATAAATTCGCCAAGTGGAAACCAGCTTTAAGCCGGTTTTCCACTAGGCGAATTTATTCGCGCAAATCAAAAAGCGTCAGTTCATGCGCATGTGCAGTTACATCCCTATCGTAGTTTTGCAAAGCGAAAAAATGCGCAACCAATCAGAGCTCAGAAAGAGAACCGACGCTTTGATTCGCGCGAATAAATTCGTGTAGTGGAAACCAGCTTCAGTTGTGATTGGTTGCGCATTTTTTCGCTTCGCAAAAACTCCGGGAGAAATGTAAACGCGCATTCGCATAAACCAACGCTTTCGATTCGCGCTAATAAATTCGCCTAGTGGAAAACCGGCTTTTTGGGGATTGCGGATAACCTTATAAAACAGTATTGGTAAATGGAATTCGTCGGCAATGAACCAGTATATTCGAATTCAGTCCTTCAATTCCTAACTCGGTGGACCATCCAGTCCTCTCCTGCGGGTGGATTTCCCTTGTCTGGATGGTAACCCATCTAGGATGGGTTTTTGGCGTTGTCACCCAGACTCAAAATTATTTGACTAGTTTACTAATGGACCTATTATTTAATTATATTTAAATCATACCTACGTTTTGAATTTGAATTACATTTTAAAGAAATTAGAACTATACTTGGAAAACTTGAACTACGTTTTGAAAAACTTTATTTTGGGAAAATAGAATTACATTTTGAGAAATTTACCCCTATGTTTTGATGAATTTTTCAATTACATTTTTACTTTAACATGGACTTTTGCTGCGTATGGAACCCCATACCTCGTGTCTGCTAGATTTAGTCTTTACACTACCTCAGATCCATTCATGGCAACGACTAGGACGCCTTCTCCAAAAAGTGATTATTTTTTTGCAAAGATCTAAAGCCGGTTTTCCACTAGGCGAATTTATGCGCGCGAATCGAAAGTATCGGTTCATGTGTATGCGTATTCACATTCCTATCGGAGTTTTTGCGAAGCGAAAAAAATGCGCAACCAATCAGAGCTCAGGAAGCGAACCGACGCTTTGATTCGCGAGAATAAATTCGTCTAGTGGAAAACCAGCTAAAAGCCTGTTTTCCACTAGGTTCCACTAGGCGAATTTATGCGCATGAATCGAAAGCGTCGGCTTATGTGCAAGCGCATTCACATTTATATCGGCGTTTTTGTGAAGCGAAAAAATGCGCAACCAATCAGAGCTCAGGAAGCTAACCGCCGCTGCCGATTCGCGCGAATAATTCGCCTAACACAAGATGGTGTTCTCCGCGATTTCTGCTTGCAAATTCTGTAATAAAAATGAAAATGTTTGAACTTTGACCATAGCGACTAGAACGCCCTCTCCCAAAAGTGATTACTTTCCTGTGTCAAATTGGCGCTTCTCTTTGTTACGTGTAAATTGCGGAGAACGCCATTTTGTCTTTAAAAGATCATTGCTTTTCTGTGCCAAATCGACGCTACTATTTGTTACGCGTAAATTGCGGGGAACGCCATCTTATGTTTATAAGATCATTGATGTGTTCAAAAAGTTTGTTAAACAATGGAAACCATGCATTCTTGCTTTTTCTAAATGTGCTCAAATGTTTTAATCGATGAAGTCAGACAGACATAGAATAGCTATTTGAGCAAAGATAATACAAGATAAAAGAGCAGCTGCAATTATAACCTTTGACATGTGTGTTTACTTATTATCTATTAATAAAACACTTAGTTAGAAATAGTTTATTATTAAAATTTAATTTATCTTTCAGGGAGTCAAATTCACAACTGTAACATGGGTATAGTTGCTGGAGTAGTCGTTGATGTAACAGTGACTGCAGCATCGGCAGCAGCAGAGGCCGCGGCAGGAGCAGCAGCAGAGGCAGCGGCAGAGGCAGCAACAGAGGCAGCGGCAGAGGCAGCAGCAGAGTCAGCGGCAGAGGCAGCAACCGAAGGAGCAGAAGAGGCAGCGGCAGAGGCAGAAGCTGAAGCTGCTGCTGAAGGTGCCGGAGAAGCAGCGAGAATTGTATACAAAGTTGCACGTGCAGTAGAGAAGCTGAGCAAATTTACTAAAGAGTTCTTTGCCATTGATGCAGTATTTAAGACTGCTGAAAAAATTCTCCAGTCTATTGTCGGCGCCGCTTCCAGTCAGAAAATTGAGAAACTGGAAAAATTAATAAAAATCTTGAAAGATATGGGAAATAAGCTGACGACAATCACAAACTGGATAGACGAACACAAGAACGACACTGTAAAGCTTGATGGTATCGATGTCCCAGTGGATTCCGGGGTTCTCGCCAAATTCATGACGCCACTTTCAACAGTAAGTTACAATGTTATTTCGTGAGTGAAAACCAACCTATTTACACTGCTATCCTAGCACCTTATATCCAGGAGTTTTTGGATTGGATTGGATTTATTCGGTGTAAACACCAAGGATAGCCCACAAGTCTAGAAGAAGACTTGTTTCCAGTGGGGTCCTTCTGGTTGTGATTGGGCAGTACACCAGGAGACAATCCCCTACTCTTTTCCGAAGAGTGTACGGTACTGCGTTCTTTGCACATGGCCATAATTGCACATGGGACCAATGATTTAAACGTCTCATCCGAAAGAAGGTGCGCTATTGTAACTTGTATTTCAGCCCTCTAGCTGATTTTCGGCTATCTAGAAGTCCCATTTTTTTAAAATCGCATTTTGGGAGGAGGGGACATCCCCCTCCCATAACCACCCCAGCTCGGGCTTTCGGCCCTCAGATAACACTGCACGCTATAGTTACACCCTTAAGTAGTTACCCCCTCTCCAAGTCGGACATCTTATCTTAGCGGCCCCCCCCCCCACCAAAAAAAAAAATTATATCCTAGAGCCACCACTGCTTATATCCAAACTCCTGTTGTTTGTCCTATTTTGCATGTAGCTTTTAATCGGCACATAAAAGCATTCATTTATTTATTATTGTGCTGCTCTCACTTATGCGTTGCTATGCGTTGTAGCTAAGCAGCCAGATAACCATTAACTCAAAATTCAATAGAACACAAGATGCAGGACTAGTATAACGTTTCCAATATCTTTTAAATTCCGGACATCTCAGTTGAATCAGAATCAGAGTTGTATTGTGTGTGGTAAAACTAGAAAGATATGAATAAACAATAACATACTTACATTTTCAAGTGATGAGTCTTAATATTATCTCTGTTGTAGTAATTAACATTAGAATATACAGTAATGAATGAACACGCTCAAAGCTGTACAGTGTTTACATAGGTCCAAGTCTAAACAGTAACAGGCTTACGTAATGTAAAGTAATAACATTAATGCTATGCATAGAGATGAGGGCGCTGTTCTATAACGAACAGATTCTAGCACATGCTTCACAAACTTATAGTTTCGTGTAGAGCGGCACCGAGTCGATGTAGATCAATGCAGATACAACTTATTGTACGGCCAGCACAACACCGCCACTGCTAACACAGTCTAGCCTAGGCTTACGGCCTATAGGCTATAGACAATATAGATAATATGGGCTAGCTAACAAGGCTAAACGACAAGGTCTGCCTTTTACCAATATTAACCTACTCATATACCATTTTAATACAACTGTAAAACACTTACAGACTATAAACTAGCTCAGGCAAGGAATATAAGAGGATCCAAATCAAATCAGCGTAACATGGTTATGAGATCAACATGACGGCGTACATGCCCACCAAAGATTTTACAAACACAAGATAGCGTTCTCCGCGATTTACGCGCGCAAATTCTGTAATAATTCATGAATGGCGCCCTCTTGCTAAATTGGAAACTTTTGACCCTTGACCGCTCGGACCATACCGTCACCTCGCGACTTTTTACCTTGGGTGGTATCAATGCTGTGAACAGAGAACAGGAACCATCTCAGATCCATGGCAACAGATAGGACGCCCTCTTCCAAAACTGATTTCTAGTTTTCTCTTTGGTATAATAGCGCATGAATGGCGCCCTCTTGCTAAATTGGAAACTTTTGAACCTTGACCGACGCTTCTATTTGTTACGCCATATATATAGAGTTGCGACATTCCGCATTTATATTTTTATTTATAGGCCTATATATATTTATATATGTGTTGTATATTTATTTGTATATTTATTTATATATATATTTATTTATATATGTATTTATATATATTTATATATTATGTTTATATATTTATTTATATAATTATTTAATTTTTATATATATTGTTTTGTATATTTATTTGTGTATTTATTTATATATTTAAATATATTAATATGTTCATATATATTTTTTATATTTAAATATATATATATA
>NW_022735439.1:0-16886 GCF_011630105.1 Anneissia japonica | reverse complement strand
TAAAGATATATAAATAAAGATAGACAGTATATATAAAATTATATATATATATATATATATATATATCAATATATACAGTACATATATATATAAATATATCTGTATGTATCTGTATATCTGTATTTTAACAACATCTCTATCAGCGCTGCATACTTCCGGATCGACGATTCGAAAAAAGTGTATGTACTGCGTATGACTCAAGGTATGACTGGACTACACAGGCAAAGCTTCCCGGTGAAAAAAGGATTTAAAATGTATGACTCGCATGGCTCGCTGGCTCGCATGGCTCGCGCATTGGCTCGCATGACTAGCTGGCTCGCACTTTGTCACGACCCTTTTATTTTTAATTATAATTTAAGCTACCTTTGACTGATACTTCATGTAGCTTTCTGGAAATTAGTTATATAATTTAACAGCAAAGTGAAATATTGCATCTTTTTATAAATCATTGCTGCTTGAAAATCCTTCCCTTTTTTTATTATTATCATCGTAATTAAGCAGATTTAAGTACTACCTTAAGGTGTTCGGCCAAAGAAGTACCGAAATTTAGGCCTGTCTAGGCCTAGTAGTAGTAGTAGGTGGATATATATTACCGCGAAGTGGGGCGGGCGGTACATGCCATATAATTTACTACGTGGATAGACTACGTGGATAGCGAGATTTTTCGATCGCCATGCAAAGTTAAAATAAAATCCCAAATCCTCCTCCTTTTTGGAATTTAAGGAAATTAATACATTTTTGTTTCTTTGTTGGATCGATTGCAGCAACTCCAAACCCAACATAATGGTATTTCACATTATAATTATAGCATTAATTATCTTTAATAACTGCTAACTTCCTACCCTATCGCGTTGTTTTGTTTTGGTGACAACATGGCCGGTGTAAGTCACGTGATTGAAACCGAGTTGGCCAAACTCTCTCTATCTACGGCTCTGTTATAAAGGGAGAAAGGGCAACACAATGATATAAAATAAAATCCATTAATACTTTTATTATCTAAGCTTTTTTATGGGGAGTGAGTGATTTCGAAAGCTTGCGAATTGTGTAGGTTTAATTTTCATACATTAGGTCTATATCGCTTGCATTAATATGTACTTTTAATTTCTTTGAATATTACAGGGAGCAGGCGTGCTACAGCAACTCTCCGTCCGGGTTAGTCAGCAAAACGATCAGAACCAAGTGATTACTGATGAGCAAATATCATCTCTTAGTCGAAGTCTTCTGAAAGTTGCCAACACTTTCGAGTCGCTGTCAACTTACAAGACAGAGAAGAGTACAACTGTACCTGTGCTGTCATCATTCCCTATCAGCGCAGATGAGGTGTCTGCCTGGAAGGCTGATTTGTGCTAAACAAATAATGAATCCACATACCGGACATACCGGGACCAGGCCATTTACATAGAATTTTATCGCCGCAATCTATTCTGGTTCATTTTTATTTTGTAATTGCCAATAGGTTAGTTGTGCTACTTGCCGTGAAAAAAGAAAATCAGTTCTATTGTGTCGTTGTCGCGATACCTATAATAAATTAGCATTGTAGTGGCACTGAAAAACATTGTTTCGACCTTAAAATCACACAAGAATAAAAGTATCCAAATTGTACTGTATTGCAGTAATTTAGGTTTATTATGGTCTTCTAATATGAGCCAAAATTTATAAAGAAAACTCCTTCAGGAAAGTTGATTTTTGTACTTTGGTAAGATTGAGCTAAAAATAAATATCTTGGCCGCCATTTTAAAACGGTTGGAATATGGTTTTCTTTGGTGTTTACATATGGTGGTGTAGGTCTCGTTTAATATGCACTCACTTGATAAAATAATATATCAGCACTCTTTCACTTACCATTATGCTTTAGTTTGTTGTCTTATGTCAATTTTTTTAAACATTATTTTGGGTAGATTCTTGGCAAACATGTCTAAAAATATCTAAAAAACCATTGATTAAGAAAAAATGGGTGCTAGTTTTTTCATTCACTTTAGGGTATCCATTTTGAATTTTAAAATTGCCGCTGCGGAAAATTTGTTATTAACAAAAAAAATTGCAAATAGATCATCGTTTTTCATTTATATATCATACAATAGTCATTTTATTTTATCTGATATATAATGGGTATCAGTGATGCATTGGGAAGAAAATAAGAGCACAAGTAATAACCCCTCTTCCCAGAAATCTTGCTCCCCCACACACCTGCCACTGGATATGTTTTTTTGCAAAAAAAAGTTATTCTCAAGTATTTAAAAAATCGCCACATATCACCATATTTTGCCATCTGAATCTCCCCAACTAAATCACTTAATTCCTCCTGCCCATCACCCCGCCTCGCGCCAGGCCCTCCCTCCCCAAACTTCTTTGAAAATGAAAAAATGGAGAAAAAAGAGGAAAGGTATATTCAAATTTAGGCCTAAGAATGAGTGCCATTTCCGGCCATCTAGGTGTTATAGCCACAACATTTTTTCTTTTTTTTTCTGTACAATGTTAGACAGGGGCAGATTTCTCCCTGTTTTTCCACTGTCATCTTTTATTTTTTCAACAGTGATAATACAAAATCGCATACAAATACTTTGTGTAACAGCATGTACTGGACATCAATCATGTCATTACTAGACATTATGTCTGTATAATAATAATGATCATTGAGGCCTATAGTATATGAAATTGCTGCCCCCACCACCTTGTTTAAAAAATTCTGGATCCTCCCTCTGTGGATTGATGAAAACTTGAACATGAAAACTTTGTTGATATACAAATCCATAAATTATAATCACTTCTACAAGATTTACACTCTCTGTGAGTTGAAAAATAAAAAAAGTATATATATAAATGTTCTGTACAATTATTAGACTGCACCTGCAAGCAAATTTCATTTTTTGCCATTTCTTTGTTTGTTTGTTTGCTCTTTTGTGTTTTTTTTTTTCAGGCCTAACTTTGGAATTGAAATTTCAAGACGTTTTTTTGTATATAATAGGAATAACAACAGAAAGAAAGATCATCCACGCGTCAGTAGTCATTTCTTATTCCTTGTATCTTTTTAGAGCAAAGAAGAAAACAATTATAGCCTCTTTCAATTAATGTTATGTTAAAGTAATGTTATAAAACATGAAATCTATACTAATTTAAGCGAATCCACCAACCATATCATTTCGTTGTTTGTATACCATGAAAATTAACACAGCTAGCTTTGTTTTCTGCTCACCCATTTTGGGTTTGCAATGCGGGTCTCCTTCCCGCTTGAAATGCAATGAGCCTAGCTAATTAGCAATAACCAACATTGCAATAAAAATAATAATAATTGTATTAACTAGATTTGAACTCGTCACTGATGATCCGCCGCACTTTGACCCTCGAGGAAGTCTGCGGTGAAGATTGAACAATTTTTTTAAATGCTGAAAATGGCCTAAAGTATGCTATTCAGTTTTTTTTTTTTTTTTTTTTTTTAAAGAATTTGGAGCATTTTAAAAGATTTACTCATACGCGCACGTCATGACGCACGTGCGCATTGTAATGTCACAAAATATTGACTCCTGATATGAGATATATGTGTATCAACTCTCATTGACAAACGCCTGTTGGTGAGGGACTTATTATCATTCATAATATTTATCATATATAAAAATTCAGTTGTTTTTAATTCAGATGGCAATATGATGACGTCACAAGGTCCGATCAGCCATAATGATCTATAAAATTATATTTACAACTCATGTGCTTTCAGAATATGTAATAAAATTGGGGAAGGGGGGGTTACTTTTCATCCTAAGGAGCTATAACTGATTAAAAAGCATCATTTTAAGCACATATAATTGTTACTGCACGCGTACGCGCACGTTAAGACGCGCGAAGGGAAAATTAAGGTACCTGATATTCAACCTTGACCTGAAGTGTTTGCCCATTTAATATGATTCAGAAATGACGAATGGTTAGGATGATTATGGGGTCATCAACGTTTTGAGAAAAGAAAGATGAGGGGGTCAGAAAAACATTTATTTTGACCATGATGACGTCATAAAAATGTAAAAAGAAGTCACATATATGAAAGAGAATTGTCTCAGCTACAACTCAAAGTTGGGAGACGATCAATCAAGGATATTATCAAGATACGCCCAAATGCGTATTTTTAAAAATGACGCCATATATACAATTCTTTTCTTTGAATTCAGATGGCAATATGATGACGTCACAATGTCCGATCAGCCATTATGATCAATAAAATCATATTTACAATTCGTGTGCTTTCAGAATATGTAATAAGAAATGGGGGTCACCTTTCATCCTAAGGAGCTATAACTGATTAAAAATAGGCATGATTTGACCTTTTTGCTGTATGTTGACAAAAACGCGGACAAGGATTTGTATGTTCTATGCGCGCGTAGGCGTAGGACATTGCTATTGGCCCTAAGGTGACCGAAAAAGAATGGAAATATGTGAATACAGTGTCAGGAACCCGTTACATGTAAAAAAACGAAATTTCCAGCTTCCGTACGTGCTGCACGCATAAAAATATGCGCGCGGCGCCGAAAATTTGAAAAATGTTTTAAAATTTAATCAAAAAGTGATTTCGAGCATTTTAGAATTTTAAAGTACGCGTACGCGTGCGTTATGAAGCACACGCGTAAAATTAGGGTACACTACATTCAATATTGACCTGAAGTTATTGCTCACTTAATACGATTTTGAAATGGCAATTGGTTAGGCTGATATGATCGATAATGTAAAAAAGCAAAATTGCGCGTAGATGACGTCATCAATGACTGTCATCTTGTAAACCTTACCGTGACTATTCTAGGAGATGCAAAATGTTTGTTAAAGCGCGCTTGTGCTAAGCTCACAGCAATTTTGAGATATCGTGCTAACAGAAATGGAAGGAAAGGTAGAATAAAGAAAAAGGCGAAGTAAGTAGATCTCTGACAAAAGAAGCGGATCACCAATAATTAATTAAATTTTTCATGACTTGTTGGCTGGGTTTCATCCAGAAGACACGGAACTAGGGGGTGCTGCGTTATGGAGAGTAATGTGCGACGTGAAATGCCAGTTGGTTGTTACCGTGCGCCAGTAATGTTGGAGTAAAGGAGCAAAATGAATATTTATGTAATGCATGAATAAAGTTCGGGGTTTGTTGGGTAGTGAAATGATTATTGTACATTTGAAGTGCTCTCTCCATGCATAAGTGTAAGCTAAAATACGGTGATTAATTAGCGAAGATATAGAGACAATTATTTCGAAGTTCCCAGCTCTTTCCAAGAAGGGATGCACTCAGCTGGTTAGCTAACAATATGCAAATTTACATAAACACCTGGGAAGAAAATGTGTAATCACGTTCTGTTGCCTAGCTACTGTAGTAGCGTTGGGGACCCCTACAGATGTACTGTGTATAGCGGGGGACGATGAAGCATAATATGACTAGGCCTAAATAGAGTGCAATTATATGTGATAGAAAGTACACTTTTGAAAGAAATTAAAATAAGAAAAAAAAATTAACTAGAGCCTGAGAAAAATTCAGTTGCAGACGTACCTTGTTGAAGTACGGTAATATATGCTAACTATGCGGCTCTTTTAGCCCTAGCTAGACAAGGTATTCATGTGCAAAGCAGTGGTGTTTGTTTATCCATGAAAAAAGCACGCCGGGAAAGTTTGCCTTACCAGGAAAAGGTGACGTAATCTAGCTTAGACGTATGCATGCTAACTATAGCGTGAGTGTGACGTCACCAAAAAATAAAAATTATCTATTATAACCAAAATATTAATAACTACAAGGTTTGTGGGCGTAAATTCCCTTAATACGAATTAAGGGTAGCACCATCTCCTTGCCATACAAATTACAGCTCCAATTGACGTCTCAGTCGAAAAATACGGGTAGCTGAAGTTTTTCTCGAAAATCTGACTACGAAACCATATCGGAAATTCACGTTCCACTTCTGACTCTTGAGTTGTGCTTCGCACACGCCGCTGAGGGCGGCATTCCGGGAACCCTGCGTCGAGCCTTGGAACCCCTTTTTATTATAATTGTATAATATATATATATATATATATTAGAAATGAATAATGATTAGATTAAAGTATTTTTTGAAGGTTTGCATGGCGAACTAATAACACATGCCTATGTTTAAGCTAATAAGGATTAGGCTATGATTACATAATGATTACTAAAAACTCAGGTATCTGTCAGGGTTTTTTTTTTTTTTTTTTTTTTTTTTTTGTTTTGTTGTTCTTTTTTTTGAAGATTCACTCAGTCACGGGTAGTTGTACGAAATGAAGTTTGTCTACTTGACGTTTAAAATGCACAAGTACAATAAATAGGTACAGATAAGCCTACGTAATTCATGAAAAACGATGACAATAATTAAATAATGGTGAAGATAGGCCTAATGATGATGATGACTACATATAAAATGGCCTATAATAAACATAGTTGATTTCTCGTAACCAGTGGGACTTGTTTTCTATTATCACCCACCTTAAAAAGATACTGTACAAACAATGTTACGGTAACTAATTATAATGTTACTCTGTTTCATCACTTTTGTACTGTACTCTGTGTGTGTTCATGATTTCGGATAGGCCTACATTATACGTGAAACGACGATGACGCTACAATTACCGTTTATTAATGAATAAACTCAATGATAAAATGAATTTAACACAATACAACTAAATATTTATTCGGATACACTGAGATCACCTACATATATTATTATTTATTCTAATTATAACTATTATTTTTATTGCTAAGTTATGTATATATCCTTATGTTGTACAGGCTTACTACTACTGCTACTAACTATTACCACTACCACTATCATTACTACTTCCAATACCACTACCACTACCATTACTACTACTACTACTACTTCTACCGGAAATTTTGGGACTCGCCAATTCGTTCATTTTCCTGTAGCGGCAGTTTGAAGTTAAGGGGGCGTGGCCCAAAATAAATAATATGAATTCTAGGAAGTCTCTATTCATGAATCGAACATGAATATATTCATGAAACAGAAATAGAAAGTTTCCAGAAAATAATTTACCATATATTGGTAATCTCCTGAACAATTTGCAATCTATTGTGAGTCTCTGTGACCAGTAGTTATCGAGATATGACAATACAAGGTCAAATGTCAAACTTTAAAAAATCATATTTCCCGCCATTTTTGGAGAAAAAGTTGTATTACAACAAATATGAACATGCATATTGTGAACAGTTTGAGACCAAAATCAAGTCTCTCTGACTAGTGGTTATCGAAATACAAGCGTCCAAATCAACAGGCGGCCATTTTGAAAAGCGCCCCCAAACGGGACTTTTTTTTAAGGGTGTTGGTTCCCACTTTTCGGCGGCAATGTGCTTTCATAAGTCAAAAATATATCTGAAAATTGAAATGAACTCCATAAATGACCCAGATTTTTGTGATAAACCTTATTAATACTTTAAACATTAAATTATCAAAAATCAATTAATAGTTTAAGGCCAATAAACTCATTTTAAATATTGATAAGACAAATTATATTATTTTTAGACCACGCCAAAAAATGATTCCTGTTATTGATACCCAAATAAAAATTAACAATTTGACATTACTGAGAAAAAACACAGTTATCGCTGGAATACAATTAAATGAACAGTATGTTGGAAGCTCCATATAGATTATTATAAAATCGCAAATTTATTGGTATTATCTACAAAGTTGAACACATTTTCCCTCAACGTATTCTTCTAAATTTATACAACTCATTTAGTCTACCGCACCTTCAATACTGCAATATTATATGGGGAAATGATTACCCGACAAATATTGAAAAATTACATAAACTGCAAAAACGAATCACAAATTCACCCTACAGAACTCCCTCTAAACCCCTCTTTAAAAAAATAAATATATTAAATATATACGACCTAAATAAAATTGAAGTTGCATGCTTTATGTTCAAGTACCATCTTCACCAACTCCCAGCCCCTATTGAACAATTAATTAACCCAGAACCAAAAACAGATCGAGCAAAAATATTACGAAATGTTAATAATATGTACGGTACATCCCGTTTATCCGTTAACAGACTAGAAACAAGTAAAAGATCTATATCTATTGATGGAGTATTGGAATGATTTTTAAACCACCTTAGGACCAAACTAAATGACATCCCTCCTAACTCTAGAAAAGAATATTAAGAAGTAATATTTGAAACATATATTACAACTAACTAGAGCCCTTTGTAAATAGTATCATTTGTTGAATAGTCAGCGATTTGACCGAGGAGAGCTGGGATTGCAGGTCTCCCCCTGTTGGGACCACTTCGATCGGGGAGTGCTGGAAGCCGCCGGATTTGGTCGGTCTTCGTTTGTAGTGGTGCCTAGTTGGGGTGGGCGGGTGTGCTGTTGACTGGTTAAACAGTGTTGAACGTTTTCAACTCGGCCTTTAACGGACTCAGCCCTGCTATCCCAACATTTCGTACTAAAACCTGTTGAAAACTCACTTATTCATTCTTTGCGTCTTTCCTTTGGAATAAATTCCCCTTTACATTTAAAATTCAACCACTGCACACAAAATTACTTAATGTTAATTTAAAAACCTATTTTGTGTCTTACTTAGAAAAATCAGTACAACATATCGACATTTTTTTCCTCTGAAGTCTGGCTTTGGGTCGCAGGTTATGAAAAGCACCAAATAATTTCAAACTTCAATGGACTGATAAGGGAACCAGGCTACGGAGCTGATGATATGTTCTCTTTTTAAACATTTATTAATAAATGTGAACCAAGTGGTTGATCCGGATCCTTGGGTACACCCCTCCGAAATTCTCTCCTCGGACCTCGGAGTATAGAGTACACATCTAATCCTCGACTAGACATTCGCGACGCCTCTGAGGGGAGAGGTTTGTAGGGAGAATAACCCTCGTCAGGAGTGAGGTACTGCTTTTGAAAAAGTCTTTTTACCTCTGAGAATGCGAATTCTGAGCATCTAAAGAGGTGCCTATTCTTAAAATTTGCTTACTCCCTATTGTTCCCACCCCCTCCCCCGCGGTCAGAAAATATCTACATCTGCCCCCTGAACCAGGATGTATTACTGAGTTATGACATCCTTACCTTTGCCTATCGTACACACATTAAGGAGTGTGATCTGTATGGGTACTGTCTCTTATACACATCTAGATGTGTATAAGAGACAGCAAATTAAATGGCGATACAGCATCATCTAAACTATTTTAAATAATGCTGCATCAAAATGTACTAGGCCTAGTACACGTTATAATATTAGTGTATAATTATATTGTTTCATGAATGAATGAAATGAAATGAATAAATGAATGATTAGCTCCTTAGTACAACAAACTTTAAAGGATAGGAATCGACCAAAACGAATTTCAAACCAAACAGAAACAGTGATTTAAATTTACCATCTACAAGGCCATCTTATCTGTTGTAGAAGACGGACTTAATGGCGTTTCTTTGCCGCGAAAAAAAATTTCATGCGCGAGCTGGGTTTTATCTAGTTTGGTACACCCGAGTTTTGAATTTAGGCCCTAAAATACTATTTTCGAAGCAATAATGATGCATATTGTCCTAAATATACCGTAAACACTTGTGGACTAAACATAATGTTGCATTTAAGTATTGATTTATTATAATACTTATCGTAAAACCATGGCCCGATTGAACACAGGCATTTAACACATCCATGAACAACATCGTCTGGTCCAAAACCTTTATCGAAATGGTATGCGTCAATTTGTATCTACAACGCAAGTCCACAAACGCATTCATGCATAGCAGTGAAACAGGTGTATAATAATATATTGTTGACAGCCTCTTCTTTAAGAATAGATTTACAACAATAATGTTCACAATAGTTTAACTGAAATGTCCATGCAAGAAAATTGTTAAAGTTAAAAAAATGATGGCTAGTCTACACTGAAAATTAAAAAAATCTTTTATACAATATATAAACATATACATGATATAAACTATTATTATTCCACGTATGTTCCACATAATTTGTTGATCTCAAAAAGCAAACTAACGACAGGAAGACAAAATAAAGTATATATTCCTATAATCAGCAAAAATCAAACTGAATAATAGGCTGAATCTAGAACAATTTAGATCTATAATTATAATAAACAGAACCTTCATAACGCAGACACTCTAATGTAAACAAGGTTTTGGCGTAAATTAATGGAACAGTTAAAAAAATATGGCAAGGCTACATTCAAAATAGAAAATAACTTTTATATAATATTAGCAATACTATGATGTAAAATAATATTAGGTAACGTATGTTCAACATACTGTTGGTCTCACAGAATAATGTACCTTCTTATAATATATAATAAAAAAGCTTGTATATTATCAAAACATTTAACCATAGTATTATAATTATCAGGAATATTTTTAAATATTAAGTCCAAAATTGTTACTTTGTAGAAATAATAATGTAGTCAGTTTGCTTCAAAATAAAATCGTGACTAATCACTATAGTGTTAAAATAAACATAACTTTTTGATAAAATAAATGTTAGACTGTGTGTTTTAATTTATATGTACCTGTATATATAGCAATAATGTAAAATATCATTAGGCCATGCGTGTTTGATATAAACTATACTATTAGATAATAAAATCATAGTGACAGCAGCTGTATTTATATTTAGACGAATATTAGCAATAATATAATGTAAAATATTGTAAGTCGCTTCTGTATTGCTCATCTTACAAAATAAATAAATGATAGGCCTAGTTGTTGTTGCATACTATATAATTTTTGACTTAATATAATAAAATTTTTTTATAATACAATTTATAGTGTTAGGTGATTTTAATTTAAGTACCGTAAAGTAAAAAAAAAAACCTAATTTGGGGTGTAAAAAAGTCATGCTATGGTTTGACGTCATGCTAACCTAATGACTTTGCCAACCTCACTTCCTCGCAGTGCACCCTGGGAAACTTTATCATGGAGATAAAGGCAAACGAGGCTCTGGCCACTCAATAACCTGAATTAGCCAATTCATTGTTTGAAGTACACATGTTCGTATCACGATCAATCGAAATAAACATTCACACAACATAGGTTTATGTTGATTGACCTCGATTGACCTTGGATATGAGCATGCGCAGTTCAAATTACGAATTTGCTTAACATCATCACCATATACAACATCATCAGCCACAATGGCTCACACATTCTAGCTGTTTTAGTACTGCTTTATAGTTTCTTTTCATATGTAAATGCATGTATGTATGTATGATTTATATATACTTGTATATTTGTATGTATATAATATCATAGAGAAAATATGATAATATGTATAGTATATATTTACATGTATTAATGAGTGTGTATGCATGTATGCATGGGTGTATCCTGTATCACCTGCATAATCATGAATATTCCTCTCTGATAAACATGTTGCATGATGTGTATGAATTACTCCAAGAACTTGGCAAAAACAAACAGAAGTTACTGCAAAATTTATATTTTTATACACTTTTTAGATGTAATTTGGCAAACTGTAAAAACAATTTGTGTTATAATGACATTTTTTTCCCAATCCAAAAGATGGAAGGAAAAACCCACATAATTTACTAATCAGAAATGTTTGAAAATTAAAGAGCACCAGATGAAATTACTTGAATAATGACAACTGTATGCAATCCATTGAAACAAATACACATCATTATCTGCTTACCATGCTAAAACATGCATCAGTGACCGAAACAAAATAATATACTTTTAATATATTTATATTCTGCGCATTATAAGCTTTAACATGATAGCTAATTTACTGCAATTGACTTACTACTGCCAAAGTTATGAGTAAAAGTCTTACAGCTTCTCTGTACTAAAGTACTGTCTACAATACTGCCACATTCTTATGCTGGTAGACCGAATTAGTCACCAAACCAAAGCTGTTATAGTGGGTATAATATCAAAACAAACCGCTAGGTGGCAATTTTTGAACGCAATAATAAGCCTCTGCTCTAGTAAATTTCAACAGTTTTTACATTTTATCATAAAATAACTTTTTGGTAAATAATTCTTTAATAAACGTCAGACTTTTGACCCGTTAGATTTGAAATGGAGTGAAATAAACCGATGGAAAACTTGAACGTTTGTATAACCTCGTAGTGTGAACACAGGCCTAGCCCTAGAGTGTCATACAAACAACGTTCTTCTGACTCATTGGCCATCAAAATTCAGCAATTTTAGTTTGTCCAATAGTTTAAATATTTCATACAAAAATTGCAACAAAATTACTTGGTGACTGTATTGAAGCTGAATGTGTACCTCCAAATCAACAGCAATCGCCTTAGTCAGCGCGTGATGTGAGTCTTGCAAGCGATTGGCCTAGGCACCCTATAAACCCACTCAAAACTCTTTATATTTTTAGTCTGAATGAAAATTAAAATCACATCAATCTTAGTCTCATGAATCAGTGAATCATTCAAACGTATACGTTGTTATAAAAAGAGTCTTCTACACTTCATTACATTTTAGACGATTTAATATGCACCACTTTCGTCTCCGCTCTATGCATTAGCTTAGCTCTTTGAGCAATGTTTACAAAATCATACCCACTTGGTTTAAAAATTAGGGACATTACGCTGGTTTTGGGTCGGCAAGTTTTATATGTGTGACCTAGGGTAATTGTGTGACCTAGGGTATATATATATACTGTATAGTGGCCAACTCCCTTAACTCCCTCCCTTCTTTCTTTTTTTAATTTATTTATTCTGGTTTATTATTATTAAAACATTTTGATTTTGCAGCACAGGCTGGATTGCATCAAAATTTTACATTGATAAAACAATGTAAAAGGAAACAGAAACACAAAAAAGATGACTATGCACTATTCGTGTTTCAGCAGTGTTATAGTGCAAAGTTGATTTAAGTCCTTATTTATTGTTTGTATCCATGTGGTTTTTGTTCTTCCTCTGGGACGTTTTACCTTTCAGTGGTATTTATGAAAGCTCGTTTGGCGTGTATTGACTGGTAATCGTAGTAGATGCCCTAACTATTTCATGCGTCTTTTCATAACTTTTGTGGACCATTTCTCGTGACCGGCTCCTTTATGTAGTTCAGTGTTCGTTATTTTAAATGGCCAATGAATATTTAAAACTCTTCTTAGTAAACTTCGTTATAAACAATCTATCTTATTTTCAAACAATTTATTTAGCGATCACAGTTCACTATTATAGAGGAACATACTGGTTATGGTATGCATTAAACAACCTAACACGGTATTGCGTTGCAGCTGAAAAGTGTACCACAAAACACGCGTTTTCTGAATAACTCGATTGTAGGTGATTTTTAACTACTTGACCGTGATTATTTGGGGGGGGGGGGGACTGGGGGCGCTAGTAATTTTGTTGAGGGGTGTGCTTCTTCCCTCCCCACCCCCCAGCAGATTTATATTTTTGACTCTTCGTCACGTGTTTAAGATATCAAATTATCCAGGCCCGTACGCAGAGGGAGGGATTGACTTGTGCGTACCCCCCCGACCCCGCACCTCTAATTACCAAAGGTCCAAATTTTCCTGGGTAGAAAACTCAGGACTCACTTTCGCACATTTCAAAATTCCATCCACCAACCCTCCTTAACCAATCACAAATTTCTAGGACCGCCTCTAAATCGTCGTACAAGCGACGGCTTTTAAATGTATAGAAGCCTTTTGAGGAATTTTAGTGTTTTCTCCGCTGCTTGCATGTCAATGTTACTTCTAGGTTTCATTATAATCATCTTGATTCTTGCTTGGAAATCATCCTGAAAACTAAACAGTGTTTGAATTGGCTGGCTAGCCTACAATAGAAAGAATGCGAAATTATTGCAAGACTACTAATAATGCGAGATTGTATACATGGCCGTGGGAACGGAAAGGGGGGGGGGGAGAATTAACATTTTCTCGGGGGAGGACCCACGGCGGGGTAATCAACATTTTCTCGGGGGAGGACCGACCCCCTTTTATTTTTAGGGTTCATGCCGATTCAGGAAAAAAAAATGTATGCAACGTATGTATACCAGTACACACATGATAGGCCTATTTACTGTAATAACAATGAGAAAAATTTACCTCACCGTTTTCAAGGGGGGCAAAAAAGAATTTTAAACGTCATTAAAAGACGTTTCAGAAGTCGGGAAAGATCATTTCCCGCCATTTAAAAATCAAAATTTTCCCGGGTAGAATCCCCCTTTCTCTCTGTTTTTCTTGATTCATGGAATCGTTTTTAAGAGGGGAAAAATCTTTAATTGCGAAGAACTTAAAAGTCATAAATAGACACCTCAAAGGTCGGAAAAACTCATTTCCCGCCATCTAGGAATAAAAATACCCCTTCTCTTTGGGGTTTATTGATTCATGGGGAAAAGAAGACTTATATGCAACTACTCATTTTTATTTTATACTTTATATATATACAATTAATTAAATTCTCACTGAAGAAAAAAATAGTATTAATGGTTTAGTTTGTATTTTTGAAAGAGGGAGGGGTCCTTTATTCGAAATTTAACATTTGGTATAATTTAGCATAATTTCCCATCAGTCTCGGAATAATTTGATTTGCATCGCTGGTCACACTGGCTACACTGGCCGTGAGGCGTCCCTGGCCCGACGAATATTATTATTATTATTATTATTATTATTATTATTATCATTATTATGTTGTTTGTACTGTTCTTTAAAGGGCCCCTGAATATCAGTTAACCTACTGGGCTAAACTAGAAGGGTTACCCTCTTTAAAGATGGTTGAAATAAAAAATTTAAAAAAATAAATACCCACTCTGACCCAAGACCCCTGTTACGCGCCTGGTGTTAGCGCCAATGTGTGCCCTTGATGCAATTTGCTATTATAGGCCTAATCAATAAATTCCTCACCAACCGATATAAACTTAAACATTCTTGGAATTGACATAACATTACTGATGTCGTACACACCCTTCAGTGTGAAGTGTGGCTCTCTTCCAAGCACATCTAACATCTAAGGAAAGAAGAGCTTAGATTTAGTACCAGATAAAATACGGTAATTTTGTTATCAACATTAATACATTATGCTAATTTTCATCTTTGTAAGCGCATAAGACAGTGCAAACTAATTCTGTGACAGTCTTTTGAAGTGTGTAAAGCTCCATTTTATCCCATACATAGTCAAAATATTGGGGGGATGATACAATGGACCACCCCCCCCCCCTTTGTCAAATATTGGGATATATCCCCCATCCTCCCGGGATCTACGAATATGAAACAAAGCATAGTTGAAAATGATCTGATCCCACTATATCATAGCATATATGAAGCCTACTTATACGAGCATGCATCACTTATAGATACTACATGGTCAAGCCAACTCGTGGTACCAAACGCGTCACTTACAAACGTGAAATTATCAGAATGTTTTCCTAACACTTTAAAATCAGTTAAAATCAAGTCACATTCATGCGAAAAGTTTAACAATTCAGTTCCGAATCTTTTATTATGATCGGCATTAAAATCGCCGAATACAATAACATTATTACCTTTAAATTCAGAAATTACAGACTGAATTTTGCTGAAATATTCAACAAATTCAATAAAGTTATCATCATGATCATATTATGGGAGATAAACATTAATAAATAGAGTAATATCATTACCTCATCCAATTTCCAAACCAATAGTTCTCTTGTCATCAAAATCTACAGTTTTTATAAAATCATATAAGCATTTCCTATAAAATATGCCAATACCTCCATACAGACGACCAACAAGCAAACCATCAGAACTATTCACTAATGTAGTATCAAAACAGTTAAAATCCTCATGAAACGATTTCAATAATGGCAAATCATCATTGACAAGCCAGTGCTCTTGTATGGCAACAACATCATTATTCATACAAAGATCATGAATTTCGTTTTTACGGGATTTAAATGATTTACAATACTCAGTTAATTGGAATTAACGTTAGATTTACCATTCATCATCATAATCGATTATTTACCTTACTGGCTCATAATACCTCCTAATTATTACAGATTGAGGCCAAAGCTTAGTATCATTAAGTGTTTTCTTATGTAAAAAATGCCAACGCCTGTTCGACGCTTGAAATTGCGCCGTTTGCGTCTAGGTATGTTATTTCTATGAATGTTATTTAAGGGGGTTTTTTTTAGAATCCAGAGAATGCTTGCAGCAGGTTTTTTTTGAAGAATACTTATTATTCCAGTATTTGTTTATACAAAATTAAAGAAAAATCAAGAAAATTATTATCCACAAAATGAAAGGTTCCTTAATCATCAATATATCTTTAAATAACTTATCAAAGCACTTAGTGATAATTTGGGTTAGAGCAACAGGACGGATCATTAATACTTCGACTAATAGATATTTTGTTTATAGGCGCTATTATTGAATCTTTCCATATATACATGGAACCTAGGCAGAGCTTAACGACCAACAATGCAACATTTCAATTCGCCTGTTCTTTGTTGGTTTCAAATATAAACTTAATATTAGATTCAAATTTACAAAATAATTTGCTACTATTATGCATATTTAACACGATAAAATACAATACTAATTTTGAGGTAGAACATTTAATGTAAAATACAGACATCGCTCCATGTCGCCGTTCAACTTAATTTAACCATGTTGACAACTAATTCCTACTTTTACTCAATGCATATTTTAATTTGTATGATTTTGTGCTTTATTTTACATTTATGTTGGGGCTTTACTGTTTCAGTAGCGCGTTCAGTATACTACAGCTAGGAAATATTATATACAATCCTGTATAGGGCCTATATAGAATTATGCAAAACACTTTTCATATTCCTTCCATGTATTTTTGCTGTAGTACATTATGGCGGAAGTTGAAGAGGCAGTAGACGTTATTGAGGAAGCAGATGAGGCACTTGACGGTGAAGGGGAAAAAATTGA
>NW_022735438.1:2074-5185 GCF_011630105.1 Anneissia japonica | reverse complement strand
CATTCTCATATGCAACCTAACTCCAGAGTCTCTGCAACACTTGCTTGAAATTGGAGGTGCCATCGCACCCGGATAAGCACATCAAGCATTTATATATGGCGCTCTACATAAAGAACACTGCAGCACCTAGGACTATACAATTCAAGTGGGCAATAATAAATCAATTAAGTACAGTATTTAATTTATATTCAAAAGTAATTCAAAAGAAATAGAACCTCCACTAGAATGGAACATATACAAAGACACACAGTATGGTACAAACTTGCATTGAACTTCATAAAAAAATATGTATTTCATCCGAACAATTTAAATTATTAAATGTAACTTATCTTTTAAATAAACTCTCTCACCTCACATCAGCTAAAGGGGGAACATAGATTAAGTGTTTAGTGCAAACAAAGGTACATGATTCAGGGACGGATCCATGATTTTGAAGAGGGGGTTCAAAACGTTTCCAAAAATACCCAAAATGAAAGGGGGTCCGGGGGTCCTCCCCATGGAAAATTTCCCCCTTGAATCCGCCACTGTATGGGGAATCCTTTAACGCTCAGGTGACCTAGGGTTTTAAAACAAATACCGTATAGGCCTATACTCGAGGCTTAAAATAGCAAACTACGATCGAAAAAAGGGGGTCGTCTTATATACGCACGACATTCAGATTTTAGATTTTTATATTTATATTCATGTTCGTCTTATGTACGGATCGTCCGTAAATCTGGTTTTCTACTAGGCGAATTTATTCACGCGAATCCAAAGCGTCGGCTTATGCACATGCGCATTCACATTCCTATCGAAGTTTTTGAGAAGCGAACAAATGCGCAACCAATCAGAGCTCAGGAAGCGAGCCGACTCTTTGATTTGCGCGAATAAATTCGCTTAGTGAAAAACCAGCTTAACACGCGAACTTACTACTGCAATGAAGCAACTAAATGTTGTATCAATGAAAGCGATTTTAAATATGGGAAAATACGATTTTGGTGGTGACGATTTAAAAACTCATAAAATGATATTATTTGGAAGATTACCCTTGCATTTGGCCCCATTTATCCAGCTAGACGCAGTATACAGGACCACAAAAAATTAGGAATTCCGACCATGAAACAGGGAGTCGTCTTATACGCCAGACATACAAATATCAACCAAAAATCTTCTAAAACTCGGGGGTCGTCTTATACACGGGTCACCTTATAGGACCTAAGCGAGTGTATACGGTATTATTACGGAACCCCTGCGGAAGTTCGGGTTCCCGTCACATTTTAAACGGTTGGTTGTAACAATAAACTCGCAAGATTGCTCGCGACTTGGCTGGGTTGTTTTGGTCGGAAAGGAAAAATTTTCTCTGTGAATTGATTCTCGAACGAGATAAAGAAAGCTCCCTAATGACTCAAGCTACTGTATACCGTTTTTATATTTTTAATAAAACCAATTTCTTCTAATTTCAAATACGTTTTCCCCTGATTTTGTGATAATTCTTTATCACGCAAGTGCTAAATGCGTGACACATTTATGACCTCGCATGTGTTTCTGCAAAATGCGTTTCATCCAATATCACTTTGAAGTGATGCGTGACGATTGGTGACTATGGCATAGATAACTGCCGGGCCCTAGGTAAAATTGGTAAAAATGCACCTGATCGGACATAGAGACAGAGCCTCTAGTGGGGTCTACTCAGGCGAAACTCTGAATGCTTATACGTTCTGAGGTTTTTTAAAACAGATACGGTAGGCCTACGGCATTAACGCTCAGAAATATCTAAAAAATATTTTGTTAAAAAAATTAAAGAATATTGAGAAAAAACTATGGTCAAGTCATGTTATCGTTTAGGGCCTATTAAGCATTTCATGAATCTATGATATATTATAATATTGACAACATCATCAATAGAACGTATAGGTGGAATTGTGTCCAACCCGTCTGAAAATGTACTGAATATTCAGTACATGTGAAAAACACTTGCAAAAATAGTACTCGCTGCTTAATTGGTTCGAATTCAACCCTGGCCATCAGGTGCAAGCTCGGTGGTCTAAAGGCATGATGCCAGGCTAGTGATCTGGAGAATGTGGGTTCGAGTCCCACTGGAGAACAACTTGCAAATATATTTTGCAAGTGTTTTCACACGCACTGAGTATTCAGTACATTTTCACGACAGGTTGGGCAAAATTACACATATAGGCCCCCCTTAATTGATTCTCCTGGCGCAAATCCAGGTATTGTATATTCCATCACGATAATAACAATTACCATTCAATAATAGAACAGTCATCGACCTACTTGCAGTGAAGTGAATCTAAAATGTATTCATGAAGTTATGATGATCTGAAGTGTTTAAAAACGTACACAATAATAGTTGAACCAACTATAAAATACCACAAATACAAATGTGCGTGACGATATTTTATTGCTTTAGAAATGTGATTTCAAAAAGTGTATTAGTGAATCACGCACTGATTATTCAATACATTTTCACGACAGGTTGGGCAAAATACATATAGACCCCCTAATTGATTCTCCTGACGCAAATCCAGGTATTGTCTATTCCATCACGATGATAACAATTACCATTCAATAATAGAACAGTCATCGACCTACTTGCAGTGAACTGAATCTAAAATGTATTCATGAAGTTATGATGATCTGAAGTGTTTGAAAACGTACACAATAATAGTTGAACCAACTTTAAAATATAGTACCACAAACACAAAATGTGCGGGACGATATTGTATTGCTTTAGAAATGTGATTTCAAAAAGTATATTAGTCCATCGTATACGTAAGGGCTTGTATTTTTTTTTTTTTTTTTACTTGCAGCGTTTGGGAAATAGGTAGGCCTAATAGGTAAATTGTAATGAATATAATCAATAACTATAGCCTCTAAAACCTAATATTATTGAAGGGTCCTTTTAAAGTTTGAATAGGATTTTTTTAAAGTTACATTTTTAGATCATTATACCTATTGAATGAGCCCCCAATAGCCCTGGGCCCCAGTGCTGTGCACTGACTGCACTGCCCATACCTACGCCACTGGACCTGAGTATTATTAGTGGTTACATAACGTTTGCTATGCACTGTATCATGTGCTATAGAAGTGGAAGACCATAATGTATTGGAAATA
>NW_022735438.1:388-1832 GCF_011630105.1 Anneissia japonica | reverse complement strand
TTGTAAGCCAGGACCCATAGTGTTTTGTTACGTTTCTTCACAGAGTGGGGGAGGGAACGAACCCCACCCCCCTGAACCCCCTGGATCCGCCACTGTGATTAGAATCAAATATAGAATTTAAGCTAACAAAAGCAACACATCCAGAACAAGTTGGTTATATTAGGCCTGTATTGAAAAACAAAAATGTAAATTCAAAAATTCGGTCAAATTCGGCCAAATATAGTTTGGCCGTGACTTTTCAAACGTTACGGCCAGGCAAATTTTTATACGGCCAGATTTGAGGAATCTGGCCGTCAAAAAGGCCAAATGGCAACCCTGTTGCAGACTCGCCACTCTGGAAATGTTGCGTTACGGTGTGTCGTATTTGTTCGTTGTTTGTTTCTCTTTATTGCATACAAAAGAACAAAAAGAATACAGGTATGCAATAGGAGCCAAGAAAAATAGCCAAAGCTAATCGAGCTTTACTTGAGCCCCTTTTCAAATTAAACATGTTTACATGAAGTCAGCAAACTTTTGGCTAGTGACAATACGATGACGTTGCCTATAAAGAGGTCCGTGAGTTTTATTAATTACGTGGTTTTTTTTTTAAATTTTAATTATTACACCTCCGTGCTTTAAATTTCAATAGTTAATTACTTAATTCAGTCGAGTAGGTTCGGCGCTAGGGTTTAGCCTAGGGCCTAGCCTACCTGCTAGACTAGGCCGCCTCTGGCTTGCTAGAGTACAGTATTTCCGTAGTAAGTAGAATAGAAGTAAGGCTAGGGTGTTTTATATATATGTAAATAGGCCTAGTAGGTTGAGGTTAGGTTAGGTAGGCATAGCCTTAGGAGGCTAGATTTATCCCATCCAAGTATACTTGGTATTGAATAATTAATTACGGCCTCCTTCGAACGTCCAATCAGATAGACTCTACTCAGTATGTTGTGGCATTGGTTTCAATGTAAAACACAGAGATTGATAAATACTTTAATTTATAGTTTATACTGACAATTTTATTTTAGTTTTTTGACGCTTGCAAGATATCGGTCTGCCATCTGTCAGTTCAGAAAGAATGTGAGATGCTGCTCAACATTACAAGACCTTACTAGTATTAAAGAATGTAAGTATTAATATATTTGTTTAGATAGCACAACATACACTTGTACAGTATAATAATAAAATAAATGTCTTTACATTATGCCAAGATATTAAAATTTAAAAAAAAATTGTTATTAGATAATTGCTATTTTAATTATTTTCTTTTTCTAGTGGGAGAAAGACTGCATGACTTAGCTGGTGCTCAGAAAGCCTGGGGGTTTGTATCTTCTATTTAAGATTTCTTTCTATTTGTATCTATTTCATAAATCATTATGTTGTTTATGTATATACCCAGTGGCGTATCTAGGGTCTTGAAATAGGGGTGTTGATTGGGGGGGGGGGGGGCAAAAGTAAAGGGGGGGGGGGA
>NW_022735438.1:0-280 GCF_011630105.1 Anneissia japonica | reverse complement strand
GGGGAGTACTTTTTGGAGGGGTGTGCACCCTCTCCCCACGCACCATCCTAGATACGCCACTGTATACATCTAACTTTACTGTACTTTACTAGGCTTTGAAATTTATTTTTAATTGTGCTGTCTATGGGAATTTTCCAAAATAAAAGGTACATTGAACTATAATGAATGACCATCTAAAAATTTGAAGGAAGTCTTTCTTTGAACACACATTTGTATTTTGCATATAACAGCACTGTAAGTGACCAATCAGAATTATTCAACTATTTGCCCAAAGACCAGT
>NW_022735437.1:0-585 GCF_011630105.1 Anneissia japonica | reverse complement strand
GTTTCTTACCACGATATTCTTTGGTAAGTGCAGCTAAGTCATGTTCGGTGTGAACATACATTTTTCTTAAAGGTCCTGTCTTATTGCCTCTCTGCATGTCTTGATACGATTTCTGCCTCTCTGAATGTGTTGATATGATTTCGCGTTTTTGGAAACACGGCTTACATGGGCTCGCCCTTTTACATTCTGTGTAGTCCGTTGGTTTTTCACACGTCACGATCCACGGGTGTTTTTTTTTATATACAACGGTATATACACTTAGACTTTTTATTCGCCGTTCCATGTTTTCTGAAAAGCTTTCTTAATAATGCAAATGCATATTTTCTCCAAATCATCTAATTCTTTTGTGCTTCTTCTCTTTCTTTCCCCCATCGCAACTTGTAAAAATGACGGGTCGTCGGTGTCGCGGTGTGCAGCAAGTCGATAATTGTTGTTGTGACTTCTTTCATAACTTTCTTATCCAGATCTTTTTCTTTGGTCTAGTCCTTTTTCCCTGTAAGTTTATTTACATAAAGTTGCACCTTGTTTCTTCCGCAATCTCCGTTGTCGAGTTCCCGGGTAAGTTTGGCGACGTCAGTTTCCATT
>NW_022735436.1:0-594 GCF_011630105.1 Anneissia japonica | reverse complement strand
AAAACCTAAGAGATTAATCACCAGATAAAGGCTAATCCTTTTTTTCCATTTAGCCATGGACCTCAGCCTGCAATGTAAAATAGCAATATCTTGAGTAAAATCGCTTTATGTTTCAATAAATATTGCATTTACTCCTTTTCAGATAAAGTTTTAAACAATACTTGGTGTGTTAGTGACATTTACCTCTGTAAAGGTATTTCTAAATACTTATATAAAATAAAATTATTTAAATATTAGGATTTGGGTGGCGGTCTAAAAAAAGTCGCGGAACGGGGTTTTAGACGACATTAAGAACATGAGTGAAATATGGCCACGTTGAACTAGTTGAACACAGTTCATCTTTTTGAAAAGCCACTTAAGTAGCAATGGTTATTTATAGGTTTATTATACAAAAGTGGTCTTTTAACAATATACAATTTAAAGCTACATAAAGGCTCTACCAAATAATAATTTAAAAAAAATAGTTACTCACAGAGATCAAAATACTTATAACTCCATGAGCAGACGGTCTTTAAAGGAGTTTTAATTTAGTTTAGAGCCCGCAATAAACCTAGAGGGCAGTAACATGATGTTTAGAAAATTATATATTCTGTG
>NW_022735435.1:0-1880 GCF_011630105.1 Anneissia japonica | reverse complement strand
GTTTGTGTGAACACTTTGGAATTTTAATCCGTGGACTAGCTTACGCCTGGCGTAAGCCACGCCAGACTTACGCCGTGTGTGTGAACACAGCCTGAGAAGAGCAGTGGTAATGAATATTTGATTGTTTTGTTGGTTAATTCTAAATACAATAACAAAAATCAAGGCCATACATGATAGAATAAATAGTAAAAAACAAATTTAGTAGTAAAGATATAGGCTTAATATTATTGAGAAAAAAAATTGAAATTAGATTTTAATATATTAAATTACATGGGATGGTCAAACTTCATTAGGCCAAATAAAATGAATTGCTAGTTTTCTATACCTACCTATTTGCTATATTAAAAAAAAATGTTTCCATGGAAAATAAATATAATGAGCTGAAAGATTTTTGTCAAAGAAGAGTTAGGAAACATTACAAAGGTCTATCATTTTGCTTCTTTCAATTTTCTTATTCCAATTTTTATTATTTACCTGCCTTTTTACCACTAGTATATGGGATAGTAAACAACAGACTGTACGCTCACCAAAAATAATTTCAAATCCTGGATTTTAGACTAACAATTAATTTCTTTTGGCCATATTAGAAGAAATTGGTAATGTTGTTTACTTTTATATCAGAAGCAAGAAGTTCATGAACTAATCAAACATTACATTATTTTAACAGTGTATTGTCACAAGGTACACAGGAAAGAATAAACTAATTGTTTTTCTCCTAAGGACAATTGAAGCAACTCAATCGAAACGTCAAGATATTCTCAACCAACAACAGTTCTTTTTCAGAACTATCTATGTACCGTAGTGTACTGCAAAAACATTAATATATATTATTACTTTGCCATACAAATCTTATTATTATTATTATTATTATTTGAACAATAAATAAAAGGTCAGTAAAACATGGTATAAATGAAAAATAAAATGACAACACCAACAATCAGCCTGTGTTGAACCCATTTATAACCTATTAATAATATAACTTTAAAATAAGTGAATATAACACGTAAGTTTAGAAGGATATATTTCAACTGCTAGAAGAAAAGGAAACAGACGACTCACCCGTAGTGATCTTACGCCGTTTCTGGGTAGTTACGTCTAATTGGATAATTGGTACTGGAGAGTTGTGCAAGTCCCCATGAGTTGTTCGGAAAACGAACAGGCTAGTAAATGTATTCATATATAGACTTTTCAATAGAGTATTACAAATACACACCAAATGCTTTCTGACACAACTTTGTTATTGAGTTTCATATTCTTTTTCCCTGTGTTGCAATAATTAAACCTTTGGTATATGATACCTTGTAAAAGTTAATGATTTAATATTCCCATTCCGTAGAAGGAATATGTTTCATTTTGAAAAAGTATAAACACGTGTAATACTTCATAGGTAGTTGAGTAGATGTATTGGTAAATACATTAAATCCAGGTTTCTGAGGGAAAAAATATATAAAACTTGGGGAAAAGTTGGAGAAAGTCTAGAAAAAAAAGAGTCAGTTTTATGTCTAGGGATGTGATTTTATGCACCCGAGTTTTCACGCCAGTTGATGGGGCTTCATCAGGTGTAGTATGTGTAATACTGATTCAGTTTGCTTTGATATACCTTCAATTATAATAGCATAAATTAATCTAATATTTAGTTAATGTCTTTAAAGCAATTATTCTACCTGAATATTTTTAAGATGCAATTTTAAAGTTTATAATTGTAAATTCTATATGTTCCCATTTGGGATGGTTTTAGCTTATTTCTATTAAAATATTTATGATTGTCTTCTTGTTTGGTAGAGCCTCTCGACGGTAATTAATTTTACTTTAGATAAATTATTAAACTATTGTAGCCAAAACAAAGCCAAGTGGAGCATCTTATTCAAAAATAAAGTACC
>NW_022735434.1:0-669 GCF_011630105.1 Anneissia japonica | reverse complement strand
AACACTATTCCAATGAAAGTTTGAAGTTTTTTTGAAAAGTACACGAAATATAGCGCAAAGTAAAATATTTGCACTAAGTGCTTAACTCGGCGAGATAAGCACTTTTGTGCAAAAAGTGACAATGTTAAAAAGTTGAGTCAAAAATGTAATTTTTTTTTGTTAGGTTAGGGTTAGGGTTAGGGTAAGTGATAGTGCACATCTAGATGTGTATAAGAGACAGGGGTTAGGGTTAGGCAAAGTGAGATAGCCTGAAACAAAAACTATTCCAATGAAAGTTTTGAAGTTTTTTGGAAAAGTACTCGAAATATGGCGGAAAGTCAAAAATTTGCACTAAGTGCTCAACTCGGCGAGATAAGCACTTTTGTGCAAAAAGTGACAATGTTGAAAAGTTGAGTCAAAAATGTATATTTTTTTTGTTAGGTTAGGGTTAGGGTTAGTGTTAGGGTTAGAGTTAGGGTTAGGGTTAGGTTTAGGGTTAGAGTTAGAGTTAGGGTTAGAGTTAGGGTTAGGGTTAGGGTTAGGCAAAGTGAGATAGGCTTAAACAAACACTATTCCTTTGAAAGTTTGAAGTTTTTCCAAAAGTACTCGAAATATGGCGGAAAGGCAAAAATTTGCATTAAGTGCTCAACTCGGCGAGATAAGCACTTTTGTGCAAAAAGTGACAATGTT
>NW_022735433.1:523-718 GCF_011630105.1 Anneissia japonica | reverse complement strand
CAGCCTATCTCACTTTGCCTAACCCTAACCCTAACCTTAACCCTAACCCTAATCCTAACTCTAAATCTAACCCTAACCCTAACCCTAACCCTAACTCTAACCCTAACACTAACCCTAACCCTAACCCTAACCTAACAAAAAAAATTACATTTTTGACTCAACTTTTTAACATTGTCACTTTTTGCACAAAAGGTG
>NW_022735433.1:0-403 GCF_011630105.1 Anneissia japonica | reverse complement strand
CAATTCTAACCCTAACCCTAACCCTAACTATAACCCTAACACTCACCCTAACCCTAACCCTAACCTAACAAAAAAAAATTACATTTTGACTCAACTTTTAGAAATTGTCACTTTTTGCACAAAAGTGCTTATCTCGCAGAGCTGAGCACTTAGTACAAATTTTTGACTTTCCGCCATATTTCGAGTACTTTTACGAAAAACTTCAAACTTTTAATGGAATAGTGTTTGATTTAGCCTATCTCACTTTGCCTAACCCTAACCCTAACCCTAACCCTAACTCTAACTCTAACCCTAACCCTAACCCTAACTCTAACCCTAACACTAACCCTAACCCTAACAATAACCTAACAAAAAAAAAATTACATTTTTGACTCAACTTTTTAACATTGTCACTTTTTGCAAA
>NW_022735432.1:0-567 GCF_011630105.1 Anneissia japonica | reverse complement strand
TTGTTACACTGCGTACTTTTTAACGTACTACCGTTTATTAGCGGGTGTACCATCTAAGTTTTCAATATTATGTGTCAATCCACTTTCTATGATTTTTTTTATTTCTTCTTTCCTGATTTTTTATTAATAGTTTAAACTAAATAAACCAATCAGTGTAATTGACATTATTTTATATTATGTGTGGGTGTGCGTATGCATGTACCGAATACGCCTAAGAATGTATGTGCACGTACTACACAAAGGTAATGTATAAATGATATTAACTAAGTTTTGTATAATTTTCTATTTTAGTTTGTAGTTAAAGTTTATTATACTATGTGAAGAGGTGGCAGTTTTTTTATTATTATTATTATTATTATTTTATTAAAATTCTTGTAACTAATTTTGATTAGGCCAATAATGTTTTAGGCCAATAAAGTATTGTATTGCATTATATGTTTACTGTGCCATCTTTTGTTTATTATATAACTATTTAATTCGGGAAGACACATTCCATGTGCGTATGTATATGATGGAATAAATTAAACCTGGAACCTTGATGAAGCTATGAGGCACATCACAATCCTA
>NW_022735431.1:0-704 GCF_011630105.1 Anneissia japonica | reverse complement strand
GCCAATCAGCATTTAAGGTTTCATGACGTAACGGCTGTCATACCGTGCGATTAAGTTCTTATTCCCAATTCGCACGGTACATCGTGAATTAACTACTGTATATAACACGGTATCGTCTCAAAAGTTTCAATGACCTAAATATTTTACGAGATAATAATTGAACCGAAATACCTTTTCAGATAGAAAATATAATACAAACATTGTCTATCGTGCAAATAGTAAATAATACATTATTCGCGCAGTAGACGTAGCCAATCAGCATCGTAGAATGTAATGACACTGTCATTACATTCTACGATGCTGATTGGCCAATAAAAAACGCCAATAAAAGCTTTCTTCTTTGTTTGGCTTCTGGTTGTCCACAATCACAAAAGCAGCCATGAAAGTGCAGCACGACTGCAGCCCACAAAATTAAAACCCTATTAAAACTGCACACAAAATCGAGTAATTTTGCATCAGTTTGGCATCCTCTCATCCTCCTCTGTTCCAATTCCCATCATAGTTGGTGCTAGTAATTAATTTTCGTTTGTTTTCCCAATTAATATTTTTGAATGGAACAAAAATCAATATCACTACTAGGCCCTATGATAGGGGACTAAATACCACCACCAGATACATACTCCATAAAGGCATTTCTCATGGCAATTTTTTTCAAGGATAGCCTAAAAAAGAGTAAAAGGTATAATACAGACACAATGATAAGC
>NW_022735430.1:0-512 GCF_011630105.1 Anneissia japonica | reverse complement strand
TACCTTCCCTTTATGTCTGGAGCTCCAATATATATTTGTCGATCAAATCTACCAGGACGCAGAAGGGCTGGATCTAGAATGTCAGGCCTGTTAGTACCAGCTAATACTACTACATTAGTTGTTGTATTAAAACCTGTAATCAAATACCAGACGTTATCTCATATTAATATCAGACTCTACATAAATATATTATTTTAAGTGAGAACTATTTAATACCTTGTTTAGCGAACACATTTTCAAGATCGTCAGAAGAGGATGGAAAAAACATTTTGTTTTCTTATTTAGCAAAATGTATTTACAAAAGGCATCTAGGTGGAGGGTGTAATAAGAATAAATTTTCAAAAAAAAATTATTTCCATTTTTCGTGCAGAGACCAAAAATAAAATGTTATATGTATTAAAAATCACCATTATTAGCAATCGGAGGGTTTGCTAACAAGGTATAAACAAATTCTCCTCTTTACTCTTAATAATAATAAAATATCCATCAGAGTGGTTATCAACAGTGGTGGT
>NW_022735429.1:0-987 GCF_011630105.1 Anneissia japonica | reverse complement strand
CCTGTTAAACTACAGTTGCTCAAATTAAGGTCATCCAGTTGTGGAGTAACTGACATTAAAGAAGCAAGTGAAGCACCATTAATTGTACTGAGATTATTATCATTGACATAAAGAGACTCTAATTCTAACTTTGGCTCCTATACTTAGAAGCTCTCTGATCATATCATTCATAATATCACCTGTTAAACTACAGTTGCTCAAATTAAGGTCATCCAGTTGTGGAGTAACTGACATTAAAGAAGCCAGTGAAGCACTATTAATTGTACTGAGATTATTATTATTGATATCAAGAGACTTTAATTCTAACTTGATCCCTCTACTTGAAAGCTCTCTGCTCATATCATTCATAATATCACCTGTTAAACTACAGTTGCTCAATTTAAGCTGAATCAGTTGTGGAGTAATTGACATTAAAGAAGCCAGTGAAGCACCATTAATCATTCTGAGATTATTACCATCAAGATGAAGACCCTGTAATCTTAACTTGACCCCTTCACTTGAAAGCTCTCTGATCATATCATTCATAATATCACCTGTTAAACTACAGTTGCTCAATTCAAGCTGAATCAATTGTGGAGTAATTGACATTAAAGAAGCCAGTGAAGCACCATTAATCATACTGAGATTATTACCATCAATATCAAGACAATGTAATCTTAACTTGACCCCTTCACTTGAAAGCTCTCTGATCATATCATTCATAATATCATCTGTTAAACTACAGTTGCTCAATTTAAGCTGAATCAGTTGTGGAGACATTAAAGAAGCCAGTGAAGCACCATTAATCGTACTGAGATTATTACCATTGACATAAAGAAATGTTAATTTTAACTTGACCCCTTCACTTGAAAGCTCTCTGATCATATCATTCATAATATCACCTGTTAAACTACAGTTGCTCAATTGAAGCTGAATCAGTTGCGGAGACATTAAAGAAGCCAGTGAAGCACCATTAATCGTACTGAGATTATTACCATTGACATAAAG
>NW_022735428.1:0-723 GCF_011630105.1 Anneissia japonica | reverse complement strand
TAAATCTTTTAGTGTATTGATATATCGGCTATATTTGATAGTTGATATGTGTTTATTACAAAATGTTTTATATCTGCTATATATCCATCATATGAAATATATGCAAGCGAATATGTTTTTATACTGATATAGCAGCTATTCTTGATAGTTGATATTTGTGTATATGACGATGCTTTGTTTCTGCTATCTATTGATTGTATGTAAGTATGACTCTGTGGACACTGATATATCAGCTATCTTTGATAGTTGATATTTTAGTATTAAAGAGATGCTTTATATCTGCAAGTTACCAATTGTATTGAATATAATAGATATCAGTTGTATTGAAATATATGATAACTGTTGCTATTTTGATATATCAGCTATATTTTATAGTTGATATACGTGTACCTCAGATGGTTTATTTTTGCTATATATCAGCTGTATAAAAATATACAAGTAACTCTTTTGATGTATTGATATATCAGCTATTTTTGATAGTTGATGTGTGTATTACATAGATGCTTTATATCTGCTATATATCAACCATATGAAATATATGTAAGTGAACATGTTTTTACACTGATATAGTAGCTATTTTTGATAGTTGATATTTGTGTATTATAAAAATGCTTTTTTTCTGCTATCTATCAATTGTATGTAAATATAATTTGGCTCCCTTGACACTGATATATCAGCTATTTTTGATAGTTGATATTTTAGTCTTACAGAGATGCTTTATAT
>NW_022735427.1:0-586 GCF_011630105.1 Anneissia japonica | reverse complement strand
ATTTTTAAAACGAATTTTCAATGTTTACATTTTGACCATATGTTCATATATGCTGTTAATGTTTTTCCATACGTATGCTCATTTTCCCATTTTAGAACGTTGCAAGGGGTGTCCTCCAGGGGTGTGGTCGACAGAGTGTAGGCGCATTGGCGTCATTTATATGCTACTTTTTTATAAGTTTACCCACCTGCGTGTACCTCGTTCTGCTTAGTGACTGGAGAGCTAAAGGTATTACAACGATTGTCATTATGTTTTTAACGTTATCTAATATTCTAATGTAATAACTACTGCTACATCACGTTGCCATGTTAGTAGGTAATGTTTTTCATTCTTTTAGTGGTAGCTGTTAGATGTTAAACCCTATGCCTTGTTTCTCTCTTTTTGTGCTTGGCACGTATGCACAGGAATGTGGGTTGGTTTGGGTTTTGGAAATGTATTACAAACGTTCATTTTGCTTATTTACTCATTCAATATTGATTGGAAAAAGGAGACAGAATTGGTGAGTTAATGTATATGAACATTCTTTAGTTAAATGGAATTGTATTATGCATACAAAATAAAAAAATATTAATAAATAAATTCCAAA
>NW_022735426.1:0-698 GCF_011630105.1 Anneissia japonica | reverse complement strand
ATATAATATAGGCAGGTCATTCCGTAATGTTAAATATAGAAATAGTACTACGCTTAGTCGATATGTTTGAAAGTCTAAAGCATAAAATACAATGGCGATACTATCAAAATGCAAACCAGACTCTAATATAAAAAAACAATGCATCCTATGTCTGCAGGAGAAACTGTACATGCAGACCTAGAAAAAAAGTATCTACTACAATACCAAACTTAGATAACACAACAGATTAACTTTACTCAGACCAATCTGGTAAACAAAAGAGAGGCCAGTACTAGCCTATCCTATTGCTTAAAGCAAGCTATAATATTCTTTATGTACACCACCTGATGATTGAGGCTGTATCCTCATGGAACAATATATAGTGCTAAATAAAATGCTGAGTTTGTAACCTAGTGTCTTTGATTACTCATTTATATTGCTCTACGAATATTTCGGGCACAACTTTGTCCTTTTTCAGCGTTAGTCGTATGAATGAGAAATGCAGAACAGATCAATTGCTAGGCCATAGAAGCAAGCGAATGCCTAAAGATGTTGCATGGAAAAATAGTTTCGATATGAGATCTTGTTGCTACAGTGCACGTTCTCCAATTATTATCATAATACAATACCGGTATACGTTGCCAAGAATAAAATTGTACATTTATAAGCTCGCCAACCAATTGCATTCACATCGCGTTATTCCAGTAGATATATACATA
>NW_022735425.1:0-590 GCF_011630105.1 Anneissia japonica | reverse complement strand
TAAATAATATTGGCCTCAAAATATTGTGGCTGAGACATGGGCCGATTAAACGTAGAAATAGGAAATCTAGAAATATAGTAAAAACGCTGAATAGTAATACTCCAGCGTCGCAACATGCGGACGTTAGGACGAGTAGGTTAGTCTACAAACGTCGCCTAAAGTAATTGATTTTACCCGGCAAAACGAAAGAAGGAAACTCCGCTTTTCAGTCGTCTTAGGCCCTTGTTTTTTGACAAACAATGACCTTTCAGAGGTCAAACTGCTGTCAAGAATATGAATTGGCTGCTTTGCAGCAATTATAGCTTTAACAGATTAAAATATCTTCCAAATGCAAACAAGGACTCCAAGACCTGGACAAAGATACCATAGAATGGATTCGAGTGACCACACTACCCATCTAATGTTGATTTTCACAGGATTCATGTGAAAGAAGATTATTAAAATAAAAAATTGAGATGATCATTTGGAAAAACGACTTAATATATATACCTGATTACCATGTCAAAATTAGGTCATTAATAAGTTGCAATTGCCAATTAAACTTGAATTTGGTAAATTATTTAAGGGTCTACTAACTAAAAGGTAAATGG
>NW_022735424.1:546-920 GCF_011630105.1 Anneissia japonica | reverse complement strand
TACAGTATTTTAGTTGAAGAATATCATTTCCCCTTGTCATACAATACGCATAAGACCATGATTAAGGCACAAACTCCCAATAATTCTCATGGGTGATTGTATGAATTTTTTACGGCACCTAACAAATCACCAAATTGGTCTAAGTTTTGCCTATCATTAATACACAAGTTTAAAATTGTTAAGTTTTTGAGGGAAGAAATTATCTTTAATTTACAGTGACAATGTTTCTCCGCAAGAAATTCAATCACATTTTGTTAAAATATATATAAAGCTGTAATACTTTTTTCTTTCTTTCAGCCTATAGTTTTGAATCCAAGATTTACCCTGTCAGATGGATTTAATGTTTGACCTCAACGGTAGACTGTTTAATTTAA
>NW_022735424.1:0-514 GCF_011630105.1 Anneissia japonica | reverse complement strand
AGAGAGAATCAATATACATTTCAATAACAGGCTGTGAAGAGAAGTCTGAAAAATTACTCTGGAAATCTGTTCTGTTGGCCACCATAAACAATTATCTAATGATTATGTATGCTATTCATTATATACAATGTCCAGTCAGGAAAATCTAAGCAATGTTATATTGATGATCACGGATTAATAATTTGTAAAAGGAAGACTATAGGTCTAGTAAAAGGGATATGTGTCATTCACTGAACATACAAAGTATTGTAGATTAATATTCCTTGAGGAAAGATAAGATTTTAATATTGGATGTAGTTACAACTTGTTATTTTAGAAATTTAAAAAATTCAGAATTACAATTTTTTGTGAATTATGATGAGAGGCATTGGCTCTTGTGAGTAAAAATTTGCTTATAAGCTGCCAATTTTTTGGTATTTGAATTTTATATATAATACTGGATTGTACATTTGGACAAAAAACTAAGTATTATAAATATTTAATCCTACATGTCATTGTTAATTTAAAACAGCAT
>NW_022735423.1:0-507 GCF_011630105.1 Anneissia japonica | reverse complement strand
TGTAGGTAAAACTCCTACTTTTTTTCAATGGCATATTGGCCTGCAACATTTAATAATATGTATGCATTCTCTCTATCTGATTTATTTCCATGGGTGGCTTCTATATATATATATCGAAATCTAGTTCGAAACGTCTCCAGTTTTCAGGTACGTTTCCTTGAAAGGAAATCGGATCCGGTCTACGTATCCCATAGTCGGCCATCTCATCCATTCAATGTCAGTGTCACTAGTCTGCCAGTTTTTCAGGGGACTCAGCTGGAGTAACGTTGCCGTCAGCATCAGTAATTGCAGGTTTGTAGGTAAAACTCCTACTTTTTTTCAATGGCATATTGGCCTGCAACATTTAATAATATGTATGCTTTCTCTCTATCTGATTTATTTCCATGGGTGGCTTCTATATATATATATATATCGAAATCTAGTTCGAAACGTCTCCAGTTTCCAGCTACGTTTCCTTGAAAGGAAATCGGATCCGGTCTACGTATCCCATAGTCGGCCATGTTTCGT
>NW_022735422.1:0-887 GCF_011630105.1 Anneissia japonica | reverse complement strand
ATTCTTCTTGTCCGCAAATGTATTAACAGTTTTGCCCATTCCACCCGCACCACTCGTCAACACACTGCTTCTTTACTTGTTCTTCCTACTTTCAAACGTGTGAAAAAACGGCCAACGTTCATTTTCTTTTCTTGCGCCTAAACTTTGAAACTCACTCCTACCTGCTACTAGATCAATTTTGGACTTTCACCTTTTTGAATTTCTTCTCAAACCTTTTCTCTTTTCCTTTGCTTTTCCTCCTTAGTTTCAGTTTGACTTCAATGAAAATGAACTTTCAAATTTTTATTGTTCTTAATTATTTTATTCTCTTCTTATTTTTGTTATGACTATTATCATCATTATTATTATTGTTATCATTTTTATTATTATTGTTATCATTTTATTATTTTATTATTGCCCTTTATTGTGTTTTTATTGTAAAGCGCTAGTGACAACATCCGTTTTAACCAACGCTATAGAAATTTAAAAATTTATCTGTCTATCTGTGATGATGAATTTTCTGTAGATAACTGAGAATGTTGAACATATTGTGTATGCTTCACTTTAGATTCTGATTCCTTTATTGTCTCACACAAAATAATACTGTCATGACCTGGGGGGAAAAAGTACATTAAGAAATTTTTCTTCTAAAATTATTATGTATTTTTATAAATTCTGCCAAATACATAAAATATGCAATAGTTATTTATACCCTGCCTTTTGTCAAGGGATAAAATGCGCTTGCGATGTTGTTATTACCCTTAGTAATTTGATACATACATTGACAAACCAGCGCAAAGTGCAATCTTCCATATTCCGTCCCTGGGGAGTATAGTCACGCAGCTTTGCACAGACTTAAATATATTTAATACCACAACATTCTACCAGGTACTATGCTGGTTTATATT
>NW_022735421.1:0-511 GCF_011630105.1 Anneissia japonica | reverse complement strand
CATGTAATATTTGTTAAGTGAATATTATGTACCACTGTTGCCTTCTAATTGGATTAAAATCTGGCCGAATTTCGGCCGATACCAAAAAAAAATTTGGCCGAATTTGGCCGTGAGATGGCGTGTGTTTGGCCAAGGTAATTCTTCAACTGTTTAATTGCCTTGGTTTGGCCGTGAAGTTTGTCGACTATCGCTGACAACCCTTGGGCTGGGTCACACAGGCCCAGGGTTGCCATTTGGCCTTTTTGACGGCCACATTCCTCAAATCTGGCCATAAAATCTGGCCATAAAAAAACTTGCCTGCCGTAGCATTTGAAAAGCCACGGCCAAACTATATTTGGCCGAATTTTTGAAAAGTTTACATTTTTTTTCAATATAGGCCTAATATAACGTAGACTTGTTTTGGATATTTTGTTTTTGTTAGCTTCATTTCTATATTTGATACTAATTTTGAACCTTTGTTTGTACTTGCACTAAACACTTAATCATGTTCCCCGATTCAGCCGATTTGGCG
>NW_022735420.1:623-819 GCF_011630105.1 Anneissia japonica | reverse complement strand
CGTGCGGCTGGTGGATCGAGCTCACGATATGCCGAGACGCAAGGAGCGCCCGATCGGAGCATACGTCCAGATTTTCGAAAATTTTTCTAAGTCCAGAAATCTCGAAAATCAAGCCGATTGGCTTGCCGGTGTGCCGCAACTTGCATCTGTGAAAGTGGTTGTGAAAGCGAGAGACCCTCACTTTGTGTTCCTTGAA
>NW_022735420.1:0-543 GCF_011630105.1 Anneissia japonica | reverse complement strand
TCGAGCGAGACGCGATGACGTTCGCTCCACCGATGACGTTTTGCGTACGGTGAACCCCATGTCACCCCCATGTACACCTGCACTCGACACCGATTACGTCATCGTTACAGACGTACATCTGCCAATCGTTGGCGTTACCTAAGTTCGGAATAGATGACGACATCCTTATCGGACGAAAATCGGTATAAAAATGTTGGATCGTCTCCCTACCGTAACTTCTCGCTCAAACATGGAGACTGCATTCCACAGTTCGCTTCTTGCAACGTCCGTCTGTATCGTCGTCGCCTTCGTCGGACCAACTGTCTTCCGATTCGGTTATCGACTCTTCTTCGGTTGGCGCCACCTCAGTTGTAGACATCGCGTAGTTTGCGTCGACCGAGACGTCGGTGGCGATATCCGTAAGGTGTGCAGGTTGCGAGAGCGAACAGTTGCTGCACGTCCAAGTAGTTTCTCCATTCGTGGGAAACGAGCAGTACGTGCACGTCCACTCTCCTTCGACGGCCGTCGTAAACCCGAGCAAGCACACGACCAGCACGTTCCTCA
>NW_022735419.1:0-565 GCF_011630105.1 Anneissia japonica | reverse complement strand
AAGATTCCATATCACAGAACTACGAATTGTCAATTTCCACTGGAGATGATAACCCCGAGCCTATGGTAGGCCTCCGATGGAGATGTCAAAGTGATACTTTGCATTATGGCCAGAACCATGTTATCTACGATCACCTGAACCATCGAACAATTTACAGAATTTTAGCAAGTCAGTACGACCCTATTGGGTTTCTTGGCCCCTACATTGCTCGAGCAAAGGTCATTGTACAAGACTTGTGGAAAGTCAGTAGAGACTGGGACACCACGATAGAGGATGGAGCTATAAGACGAAGATGGATTAAATGGAAAGAAGAACTTGAAGACCTACCCTTAGTATCTTTACCACGGTGTTACACACCAAGCAATACCAGACTGCTAGAATCTAGTCGACAACTGCACATTTTCTGTGACGCATCTGAGCGGATCTATGGCTCGGTAGCCTACCTGCGCACCGTTAATGAAAACTCTACCTATGTCAGTTTTGTAATGGCCAGATGTAGAGTGGCCCCGAAACGTCAACTATCCATGCCCAGATTAGAGCTGTCCGCAGCTTTAACAGGAGCTCA
>NW_022735417.1:0-1494 GCF_011630105.1 Anneissia japonica | reverse complement strand
TTGTACCTGCCCTGGATGTTTTACTGGGGCCTTTTGTGAAACTGGTAAATACATTTATATATACATGATCAAAGATTTTTAAAAGAGATTTGTTTCCCTCCTCCCAAGAGTCTATGTTTCTTGTAGGGTGCAATTGTTTCGGTCTCTCAACCTTGAGATTGTAGGATCCGCATTGCTGCATTCACATCAAATTCAAACCAAACAATACTCACCATTGTTGTCTTTGCCATATGTTTTCAGTCGTGTAAGTTTGTATGTGTGTTTGTGTTTGTGTTGACGGTGGTACAGATGGAAATGAAATTTACATGGGTGTGAGGTATGACCCAAGGATGAGATGATTATGATCCATAATTGGGTGTATATTTAGAAACCATTGAAATGACAACCTATTTGTCTTACACCATCGTCAGATACAACAGCTGTGTAATGAATATTCAAATTGGTGCACTTACGCTAGTAACTTCATTTTTTTGGAAACAAATTTGGAATATTTTTAATGCATCTTTATATTTAAATATGTGATGCTAAAAACCAATACCTTTTTCTTTTAATTAATTTGACTATTCACATAATTTTTCAATTATGACACCAATACTTGGCATGTACTTTTTTGTCAAGTATAAAAGTTAAACCTTTCAGTGTATTTAGTGAGAAGTAAGGAATTGGCAGGTATACTCTCTTAATGAGTGTATAAAATATAGTACAATAAAACGCATTTCTGTTTGGCCGAGTTAGGTTTAAAAACATGTGTTAGGTTAATTTTATTATTTTATAGAAAGGGATTTGCTGTGGGCGGAGATATACTGTCTACTGAATCCTTTTACTGTTATTATTACATTACAACTACTATTATTATTACTATTACTTGCTATCATTATTATTGTTGTTGTTAATTTAGATTTTAATTCATGCTATAATTGTTATTGATTTCCTCGCTTCATTCATTTTATAGGCCTAAATGCTTTGGAGCTGCTTGTGTTGCTGTAGCTGGCTCCTGTACAGCTTACACATGTACTTGCAATGGATGCTTCACTGGAAACTTTTGTGAAACGCGTATGTTTACTTTATTTATCAGTATCTACAAATAATCTTGGTGTTTTTTGCTTTTAATCATGTAAATATGGACAAATTATTGTTCTATTGCTACTATATTCTAACTCGTCTGTGTTTTTCATTTGACAACTTAGCAATCAGTGCTTGTGCTAACAACGCCTGTCAGAATGGAGCTGCTTGTAATGCTGTAACTGGTTCCTGTACAGCTTACACATGTACTTGCAGTGGATGCTTCACTGGAACCTTCTGTGAAACAGGTATTCTAACTTTCTTTACTTTTTTTAAGGTTTTGTAAATTATTCTTATTGTATTTTATATCTGTTAATAATATCAGTTACCTTGTTTCTTTTTAATTATTTTTAAATATTATGATTCTTTTTGTGTAAGATTTTTAAATTTTAGATAGGTTTTGTCACTGTACAAGCGCCTTGACCATTTTGG
>NW_022735416.1:163983-165845 GCF_011630105.1 Anneissia japonica | reverse complement strand
ACGAATTAACCGTGGCCGATCACGACCGGTTGAGGTAGGAAGAACAGAAAGTGACCCCGGAGAACAGTTGGACCGGAAGTCACCAGAGAATAAAGCTTGTTTATGTGGCCTCTCTGTGTCGTGTACAGGTAGGTTACTGATTTGTAGGCCTACCTAGGTCTAGTAATTTATAGTGCAGTACGATTTCGTCCAGGTCACAAATTGCTGACAGTGACGATTGTCAAATTTGACCCTTTTTTAAGTTATACAAAAATGGAAAAGAGACGTTTAGGCCTAGGCCTACTTGTGTTGTTTAAATATGAACATACTGTATTTTTAGGCCAGGTTGAGGCCTAGCACAATCATGGCAGAGAGGTGCTTTCTTTCTTTTATTATTTAGTCCTTCCTATATTGTATATTATTATTGCTGTCATTTTCATAGAAAAGGAATTTCCACACAGTTATATTATTACAGGTAAACCAGGATTTAAGCTAATAATATTGTATAGAGTAGTTAGTTAATATTATAAAAAGTTACTTATTTTATTTAAAATGTAACCCTTTTTGTTTTTTTTGTCAATAGACCTTACAGTAGTTCTTTCCACAGCAACTGCACACATTTTTTATGTTGTGATTTTGCTATAAATATTTTTGTATCTTTTTTTTTTAGAGTGACGAACGACGAATAGACGAATCGCCTCTTCAAAGAAGGAAGCTAGATCACGTGTGATGTACCGATTTTCCCAAACCAAACGGCTCTTTTCAGAGCCACCAAATTACAAATGAGATTTGAGGTTGCCTTCTCTGCTGATGTCATTATATTATTTATATTTCAAATACGCAATCACTCTCAAACAGATGGGGCTTGTAATGCCAAAACCTGCATCAGTGGCCAAAAAAAGAAAATAGAATTTTAAAAATATTCATATTCTCCACATTATAACCTTTAAAATAATTATGTTAACTGGAATCGGCTTATTATTGCCAAAGTTACGAGTAAAGGTATACAATACTGCCACATTGTATGCTGATTTCTTAGTTTAATATTTAGCGACAGTATGCATGTTTTGGGATGACAAGCCTCAAAATGATCTCACTCATTCCTCACCTCACTTAAATCACAAGTTAATTATTTGGTAGTTCCTCTTACAATTTATCATATCTTGATGTCTCTTAAATTGTGAAGCATGCAGAACTTGGAAAGTTTTTCTGTTCTACCCAACAATATAAAAGTACATAATATTAATCAACAAACAAAAAATACTGTAAAACATCACCTGCATATTTATTTCCAAAAATAATGTATTCATTATTATACAAAACCCAGATATGGCATATTATTGCAGCTCCTTCCTTAGAGATTTTTCTCCCTTTTTTGAAATCTTACCACTTTCCCTCTTTACATTCAGATATACTTTCAAAAAAGCATTGGCTCTAATTTTTAATTAATCCAGTACTTCACTACAATATCAAGTAGTTGCTTCGATGCAGCGTCACAAAGAGTAGCCCTTGTTATTCTGCACCAATATGTTTGTACAATTACTTTATCAACAATGTTGTTCAGCAAAACATCAAGATGGTTTGTAGTTACCATAGCAGTGAACTTGTCAACTACTTCATCAGTGACGTCAAAGCCGATTGAATGTAGCCCTTCATCCCTTTGATGGCATCATCTTCAGAAAATTTATTTGCCGGTCTATCAACGTCTGAAGAATAAAAATGTTTGTTTGTTAATAGTAAAACCAAATAAGAATAAATACATTACAGAATAAGTTTGTGGAAGGAGACCAAAATAAGTTTAGAATAACCAGTTCAATATAATCCAAAAATATAAAAACAATATATACATACATATATATATACACACACACACACATATATAT
>NW_022735416.1:154587-163596 GCF_011630105.1 Anneissia japonica | reverse complement strand
GGTTGGACCTTTTTTATAACAAAATATACAGTAAATAAATTAGTACTGACACACACAATATAGAAATAATTTTTGTAATTACATACGTGGAGGCATTATTATTTGACCATACCTGGTATTTTTAAAAATGTATTTAATCTAGTAATTAAAATAACTTTGGATTTGTTTAATTAATAAGATGATATTCAGCAGTGTTGGTATTATATGAAAGTTTAGTTTATGTAATTATGGAAGAAATATATTAATTTAATAGATTAAGGCCTAGTAAGTAAGGTTCTCTTAAACTAAATTCACTTACATATGTCTCCAAAGGCTGTACTACTATCAATTCAATCATTGTCAACAACAAATCATGGAAAAGACCTACTACTATCTAGACTCCGGTACCCCTAGCCTAGGCCTACTACTACTATACTAATAATTTCTAAGTAGGCTACATATAAATGGAGACCATACCTACGCCGAGCTTTCGCGCGAGAGTCCCGATTCTCACTAGAGGCCTAGGCTAGGTGGTAGGGCACAACATGCCCTCGAACAAGCCATACATTGGCCCTATACTACTACACTAGAGGGATAGGCCTAAGCTAGCTTGCTTGGCCTCCTTGCCGGAGAAATACTACAATTGCACACTCTCATCACACATATACTGTTGATTAAAAAAAACAAAAAACAATACCATTTTCTTGGTCTTCTAATTCATTTGCTGCCTCCAATTCTTTGAGAATTTCATCCTCTAACTCATCTTATAATTTATAAAAGTCGATAGCATCAGTCATGTCATCCATATTTTCAGCACGATCTCGAAAGTTGTAACTTGGCTTCTTGTTGCCCCGAGTGATTTGTTGTGGCTTGGTTGTTGACAGATACTGGCGCATGCGCGGTTACCGATTACAGCTTATCTATTGTTAATTACGGTTACGTAACTGGTGAGATATGACGATCGCGGCGAGGAGGTCTGTACCTTTGATCCTCTGTCGATGGTACTCCTCCTTAATTATTTCCTCCATGCTCAGACAATGTACCAGCTAAATTACTGTGTGTTGCAGCATACCTATATCTCAATACCATTCCCAGCTAGCAAAGCGACGTTGGCCCAACGTTGGTAAACGTTGGCAAGCGTCGGTAAGCGTCGGGGTCGGATATCTGACGTCGGCACGACGTTGGTGTTTGGTTGCAAAATATGGTCGGAGAGGTAACGTCAAACCAACACTAGAATTTCACGTTGGCCCAACGTATGAAAATATTCGTTGAATTTTCGATGTCGCCCCAACGTTGGCAAACCGTTGTAAATATTCGGTCTGACTACGACGTTGGTACAACGTCACGATTTCTTATTTGCCCGACGTCGGTAAACGACTAAAAAGATGGTCGGGTACTATCGTTGGGCCGACGTTGGCAAAGGGTTGTAAATAATTAATGTGATTACAGACGTTGTTGCAACGTCGCAGTACGTTGTTGGCCCGACGTCGGTAAACGTTTAAAATTGAGGTTGGTTACAACCGTTGGGCCGACGTTGGTTAGAGGTTGTAAATATTAGATGTGATTACAGACGTTGTTGCAACGTCAAGGTACCTTTGTTGGCCCGACGTTGGTTACTACTGTTGGGCCGACGTTGGCTAGAGGTTGTAAATATTATATGGGATTATAGACGTTGCCGCAACGTCGCAGTGCGTTGTTGGCCCGACGTCGGTAAACGTTTGAAATGGAGGTTGGTTACAACCGTTGGGCCGAGTGTATAAGAGACAGTCACAGTACATTTGTTGGCCCGACGTTGGTTAACTACCGTTGGGCCGACGTTGGTTAGAGGTTGTAAATATTAGATATGATTATAGACGTTGTTGCAACGTCGCAGTGCGGTGTTGGTCCGACGTCGGTAAACGTTTGAAATGGAGGTTGGTTAGAACAGTTGGCCCGACGTTGGTTAGAGGTTGTAAGTATTAGATGTGATTATAGACGCGGTCGCAACGTCGCAGTACGTTGATGGCCCGACGTCGGTAAACGTTTGAAATGGATGTTGGTTACAACCGCTGGGCCAACGTTGGCAAGAAGATGTAAATATTATGATGTGATTACAGACGTTGTCGTAACGTCACAGTACTTTGTTTGGCCCGACGTCAGTAACCGTTTGAAATGGACGTTGGGTACCACCATTGAGCCGACGTTGATTAGACGGTGTAAATATATTATATGATTGTAGACATTGTCGCAAAGTCACAGTACCTTTTTTGGCCCGAAGTTGGTTACTACTGTTGGGCCGACGTTGGCTAGAGGTTGTAAATATTATATGTGATTATAGACGTTGCCGCAACGTTGCAGTGCGTTGTTGGCCCGACGTCGGTAAACGTTTGAAATGGAGGTTCGTTACAACCGTTGGGCTGACGTTGGTTAGAGGTTGAAAATATTAGATGTGATTACAGACGTTGTCGCAACGTCACAGTACCTTTGTTGGCCCGACGTTGGTTACTATTGTTGGGCCGACGTTGGCTAGAGGTTATTATGTGATTATAGACGTTGCGGCGTATAGACGTTGCCGCAACGTCGCAGTGCGTTGTTGGCCCGACGTCGGTAAACGTTTGAAATGGAGGTTGGTTACAACCGTTGGCCCGACGTTGATTAGAGGTTGTAAATATTAGATGTGATTACAGACGTTGCCGCAACGTCACAGTACCTTTTTTGGCCCGACGTTGGTTAATTACCGTTGGGCCGACGTTTGTTGTAAATATTAGATATGACTATAGACGTTGTTGCAACGTCGCAGTGGGGTGTTGGTCCGACGTCGGTAAACGTTTGAAATGGAGGCTGGTTACAACAGTTGGCCCGACGTTGGTTAGAGGTTGTAGTATTAGATGTGATTATAGACGCGGTCGCAACGTCGCAGTACGTTGTTGGCCCGACGTCGGTAAACGTTTGAAATGGATGTTGGTTACAACCGTTGGGCCAACGTTGGCAAGAGGATGTAAATATTATAATGTGATTACAGACGTTGTCGCAACGTCACAGTACTTTGTTTGGCCCGACGTCGGTAAACGTTTGAAATGGACGTTGGGTACTATCATTGGGCCGGCGTTGGTTAGAGGGTGTAAATATATTATATTGTAGACATTGTCGCAAAGTCACAGTACTTTGTTGGCCAGACGCTGGTTACTACTATTGGCCGGACGTTGCTTAGAGGTTGTAAATATTATAATAATAATAATAAAGATTTATAAAGCGCACATCTCCACCAATAGTGCTCAAGGCGCATTGTCAATTAAACCACAAAAAGCATATAATTCCTAGAAGGATTTCAAGCAAAATCGTATACCAATTATCCCATTGAGGCAGTGTTGCTCCCCATGTCATATAAGTATACGCAGATACTCAAGGCAGTATGTTGAGCATCAGCACCTTCGACCCCAGGATAAGCCCCAGGGCTCCATTACCGTGCACTACAAAATATATGATTATAGACGTCGTCGCAACCTCGCAGTACTTTGTTAGCCCGACGTCGATAAACGTTTGAAATGGAGGTTGGTTACAACTGTTGGCCCAAAGTTGAGGCTGTAAATGTTAGATGGGATTACAGACGTTGTCATAACGTCACAGTATACTGTTGGCCTCTCGTCTGTAAACATTTGAAAAGGAGGTCGGATACACAGTTGGGCTGACATTGGTTAGAGAGGTTGTAAATATTAGATATGATTATAAACGCTGTCGTAACGTCAAAACACTTTGTTGGCCCGACGTCAATAAACGTTTGAAATGGAGGTTGGTTACTACCGTTAGACCGACAGGCCGACGTTGGTTAGAGGCTGTAAATATTAGATGTAATTACAGACGTTGTTGCAACGTCACAGTACTCTGTTGGCCCGACGTGGTCGGTAAATGCTTGAAATGGAGGCTGGTTACAACCGTTAGGCCGACGTTAGTTAGAGGCTGTAAATATTAGATGTGATTGACGTTGTCCCAACCTCACAGTACTTAGTTGGCCCGACGTCGCTAAACGTTTGAAATTGAGGTTGGTTACAACTGTTGCCCCGACGTTGGTAGAGGTTGTAAATATTAGATGTGATTATAGACGTTGTCCCAACGTCACCAACGTCACAATTGGTGACGTTTGAAATGGACGTTTGGTACCATAGTTGGGCCGACGTTGGTTAGCGCTTGTAATTATTTTATATGATTATAGACGTTGTCGCAACGTCACAATACTTTGTTGGGCCGACGTAGGTAAACGTTTGAAATAGACGTTGGGCCGACGTTGTCTAATGGTTATAAATATTAGATTACAGACGTTTTCGCAACGTCACAGTACGTTGTTGACCCGGCTTGTGTTAACGTTTGAAACGGAGTTTGGGAGCCACCATTTAAGCCAACGTCGGAGAAATTTCGTAAATATTTATTCTGGGGATTTTGACGCAACTTTACAGTATGTTGTTGTCCCGACGTCCAATGCGCAAAGACTTCTAGTTCACGTTGTCCCAAAAGCCGCCCTCTATGGAAAATACTCTGAAATTACTGTATCGTTATTTCATTCAGTCATTCATTTACTTGTTCATTCGTTCATTTATACGTTTACTCATTCAACATATACAGTTATAATTATTAACGGAGTACATAAAACCAGGGAACAGTGTAATTTCACTGTTTCCTGATAAAAATTATAATACAACTAGAAATTCTAGTTAAAAAAAAAAAAAATTAAATTACATACGGAAAAATAAAAATCAAAGATATTTTAAAATGTACAATTTCTCAGATAACACATTGTATTTCAAGCGCATAGAGACTGTTGTAATGCGCTTGATGAATATACAACCATTACCATTGCCATCACCATTATTAATAATGATAAAAAACTAACAAAAACGATAAAATTATAATCATCACCATTACTACATTTAATTTTTTTTTTTTATTATAATTGTTATCACTATTATCCTAATCCGGATTTGGATGGAAGATCATTCTATGCGATTAAATCTTCCAATATAATTAAAAATATGAAATAATAGTATTTTTGCACGCTTTTTTGCGTTGAGTCTGGCACAGTGTTATCGCTATGGCTACGGTATTTTTGGAGGCTTTGCTCCAAATTATGCTTCTTAATTAGGCAATGTGTCGCAAAATAAAGAGGTAAAACCAGGGAACAGTAATTGTTCCCTGGTAAAACAAGCAAATCATGGCGCAGCATCAATGACGAAACAATTCAATTGATCAGTAGGCCTAACATATTTTGCATAAGTGATGTTACGTGAAACCCCAATGCGTTGACTTAAAGATGAAATATACAATTCTTTTATACAGTTTCTGCACTGCTATGTGAAAATTCAATAACTGTTATTGATTACCATTTACACTGAACAAAAAATTTTAATCGAATTTTACCCAGCTACACTGGTACACAAACAAGAACAATAACTGCTCAAAGGCCTGATCTTACTCCAACATGGCAGTATTAATATAATTTTTTGTATCGAGGAAACTTCACTGATACAATGATTGAATATTGTTTCGGAGTTGTTTGAACCCAAGACCATTCGATTACCATGCAAACATTCTAACATACTGTTGGAAATAAGAGATAATATTTATAAGTGAATCATGACGTCTTCAATGTAATCTCAATGTTATTTTCCAATCCTATGCACTGATTTTGTCGTTAGTGTACGATTTGCTTTATCTTTTTTAGGTTCATGAGCAAAGGCCAATATAATCGCAATATTGCGCATCGCGATGAATTCTAAACTAATATTTTCCTACGGCAAAGAGGGCAACAATTTGCCAACAGATAATTCGCCGACATTGTTTGTGAACATGTTTGGTCTGGCCTAATAGATGAATGTGTAACAAGTGACATATTTAGATTTTTTATTTTTTTATTCGGTTATTTAATTTCACTACCTAACAAACAGATTCGCTGTTGAATTAAGGTGGTTGTAAGGTTATATATTTCTTTAGGTTTAATGCTCAGTCACAATCAAAAAACACTCATCAAAATCCTGTCAGAATTTATGAATACATATATATTTGTTTTCGTGAAGCGTCCATATTTTAACATATTGTGCCATTTTGTTACATTATTATTTATTAATGAATAATTTTCTTAATTGTATGATCGTTCATGTATTTTTTTATGTACCGGTACATTTCCTTTTTATTTTATATTTCGTAATTTTCTATATCTAATTGTATATATAAAAGTTAGGGGCCTACTTAATCAACTTGCCTTTTATTTTTATCAATTTGGGGTTTTTTTTTTTCAGATGACAATGAAGACTTTTATTCATTAATTATTCAGCATGGCAATGAAAGGCAATCAATTTTTAAAATCAACTTTTGAAAAAAAACACTTTTTTTAATATCTGCTGATTTTTACATATTTATATGCAATAAAGTCACCTTGTATCTTGTATATTCGGTCTTTCTTTTTATCACAATTTGTACGAATTTTAAAAATGCCTTTTACTTGTGTTATCAATTATTACAGTCACTTTTTTATGATTTCCTAAAGTACTAAAATATTTAATAAAAAATAAAAATGAACATTTGTTTATTATAGGCTATGTCTGTATTTAATGGTTTTAGCAAACTCTTACATTGCGTGATTTATATATTAAAAGTAGGTTTGTCGGCGAAACGTCCTGTCCTAGAAATTCGGGGTCGAATGTCCTTGTACCCCTGATCACCGACAGCACTATGACCCTTACTCCGTTAGTTTACTGTAGGCCTACCAGTTGCGGCATTGCCTATTATTCGCTGTAGAAAATCCAACGGCACTCACCTTTTCATTTAATTGGTGATTAATTGCCAATTCAACAAGCACATTCGAAGCAACATTTGCATTTGCTAGTTTTATGAAATATCGGCTGTATCGATAAAGTGCGCAGTGTGACTATCCACATTATTAATTTGCGATAAAATTGCCATAGGGGGCGGCCTTTGAGATATTCTATATTCAGGATAACTCGAGTTTATTCAGAAATTGATTGACGCGATTGAATCCGTAAACTTTTAAATACTGTTTCCCATAAGCATATCTTATCCAACTGGCGATGAGCTCGATGAATAATTTTATCCCAAAAATTAAGTTGTTAAAATCAAACTATTTTTATCATTTATTTGTTAGTATCTGTTTTAAAAAATCGAGAAAATGCGTACAACAATTTACCCACCTCAGCCCCACCGTGGTTTAGACTAAGACATGGTATTTTAAAGACATAATGTCTCTAGATGTCTGGAAATGGCACATTTTTCAATGTTTTAATTAAAGAAATAGATGTTCAATGTTTTAATTAAAGAAAAGGGTGTTAATATGTTTGTTATATTTTACAAATTGAGCCAAAGCAACTACCTGATACCATATTCATCAAAATAACATTGAAAGCATCATCCAAATACACCTAAAACTAAAACCACACGCATCCCTCTAATATTAGACTATAACCCCGCATTTGTAAGCTGTCGGAATGAAAACTCTATTTCTACCCACAAGCCCTTCGCAAATCCCCATCTTAGCCAAAACGTCAGCCCCTTAACCTAAAACATGCACAGACTATCCATCACCCTCCTAGGACGGTTACCCTTATCTGGTAACCGTCCTTGTAGCAACCCACGATGTAAAATCTGTGATATCATCATTACGAGCAAAACTATATCAAGTTCCCTCATTCTAACATAACCATCAATCCACCACTTCTGACATGCAATGCCACCAATGTTATATACAAAATCGTACCGGTATGTTTCGAGTGTGATCGTGGTTGCTGGCGGGGAGACAGGGAGATTTAGACTTAAGTGCAACAATCATTAAAAAAAAATTGATTCGGGACAATGCAGTAGGCTTCCCTGTTGCCCCACATTTTAATCTTTTTAAATACTCTGGTTAATGGTATGAAATGTGTTTTAATTGCTTCAGGGTTCAGGCCTTTAACTGACAGACGTTGTGCTGAACTTCAGTGGATTCTTAAACTAAGCACACACAGAATTGGTATTAACAAAGACCTAGGTTTCATAAGTGGTTATTCTTTAACTAAATGAAATATATTTAGTCTTCCTATAATAATTACTATAACTAATAATAATAATAACAATAATAATAATAATAATTATTATTATTATTAATATTATTATCATTATTATTATTATAACTCTATATAAGCATTATAATAATATCAATAAATTATAGTCTAATCGTTTATATGGCCACTATCTCTATTACAATTGTAGTGTGCACTCTGATTTTTACATTGCCGACATTTTGTTTATTCCACTCAAATTGTTGTCATTCTTTACCGCCTACGAATAAATGTCGCCGACAGTTTATTAGTAATCACTTCTCAATTACTAAATTGCGTGCCTATTATCTTAGGATTTATCTTGCTTTTCTTTCTTTTTCGTTTTCTTTCTTACAGTTTTTATTTGAACTACTCTGTATTTTTCCGTCATACAAAATTATTGCTAACTGTCGTATTGTAATGGACGGTTTAGGTTGTATTCTCTTTTTATGCCAGTATTTAGAGGATTGCATGTCCACATCCTAAATCTGCCTATTCTGATGATAAAGCAAATAAAATATATATAATATATATATATATATATATATATGTATAACATGTATATATATGTATGTATATATATGTATATATTTATATAGGCCTATGTATGTGCACGTATATATGGATGGTGAATCAACAACATGTTGAGGAGGTAGGCTATTCCAAAGACGGAGTGTCTGGGAAGAAGGAGCACTTCCTTAATGTTGTACGGGTTTTTGGTATAATGACCTCTGGTGCGGGTACAGGATGGACTGAGGTGATCACGAGGGATACAGATCATGTCATTGGTGATCCGATACATCATGGTGACTTTAATTGCAATCGCCCTACGATATATGTACTGTATATGCATATAGGCCTATGTATATATGCATAGTATATGTGTAGATTATATATAGTATATGCATAAAAGACGAGCTTTCTTTGCTGCTACACTTTTTTCTCTTAACACCTGGCTTATCTCTACCCTTTT
>NW_022735416.1:150337-153731 GCF_011630105.1 Anneissia japonica | reverse complement strand
ATGGACGGTTAAGATTGTATTCTATTTTTATGCCAGTATTTAGAGGACTGTATTCACACATCCTAAACAGGCCTATGCCTATTTTGATGATAAAGTAAATTAAATATATTTTTTTGTTTTTTTCCTTTTTTTAAATAATGGTGAGCGCTGGTAGAGGACTAACCTGTACTGTAGAAGGCTAATAGTTATTGAATAACCATAACAGCTGTAACGTAAGAAGTACGTTATGATGGTAACTGACCCAGTCAGTGGGCAAAAGGCGATACTTCACAGGAGGTCCCATGGTGTCTGTAGCTCCGACGTTTGAAATATAGATAGGCCTCGGTAGCTTTTTGAACGAAACTACACTTTTTTTTTTAAAATAAGACCAAGTAAAATTTTGCCTAGGCTCAGTGTTCTTATTTTTTGGCCGATTTCAGACTCAAAATGTTCTTATTTTGTTCTTAGTTTACACACAATTTTAAACAAAAAATTATTTAATTGTACGGCAGTATGCACTGTATTGAAATGTAGGTGAAAATTACCCCACAAAAAATGGCCCCCAAATGTCAGATAGGTACACCTAATGTACTGTATTATAGAGGGTATTTTTAGTCACACCTACTGTACATAATATACAGAAATAATATTTTGGTTTTTAAAAATATATAAACCTCATTTGAAATTTTACCTCAGCCTCAATTTGTTCTTATTTTGTTCTTAATTTTTAAACAATTTCAGCCTCAGTGTTCTTATAAAATGTGTTGTTATAAAAAAAAAATTGCATATGGTTATTTTGTCGATTTCCTACAGACCAATGTACTCCGTTACTATTAGCTGTTACAACTGCATTGTTAGAAATTTGAAAAAGCCAATTCGCAAGATGCAATAATTATTTCTATCAAATAAATATATAAGTATGCATAAAAATAATTAGTATCTGATCTGGATTATTAGTAAATTATGGTTTTCCTTAAAACTGTCGATTAACACAATTAATTTAATATTGGTTTGTTTTCAAATTGAAAAGATTTAAAAATTTTACTAAAGCCAGACTTGAAGAAACAGTGAATTAATCGAATCAACTTGACAAGTAAACCCTCTAAACGTCTCAAGGGTCAGGTTTGACCTTCGTACCTAGAATAGCATCAACTGTGAACAAAACACGATTAAGCGAACATAATACACAATACAATACGTAATTTTCGTTTATTATTCATATCTATATTTGACTTTTGTCTGTTTAATTCCTTTAAGTTAAATGCTCTCAATTTCTTAATTATTATTGATGCATTTCGTTCATACGTTGCTTCAGTTCGCATTTGTCATTAAATTAATTGCATTTCTTCCTTCCAATATGAATTTGCTATAATAATAATAATAATAATAATAACAATAACAATAACAATAATAACAATAACAATGATGATGATGATGATGATGATGATGATGATGATGATGATGATGATGATGATTGCTGATGATGATAAATTATGATGATAATGATTTATTTCAGTTATTTGTGGCAATTACAATTTCATGGTATTTGCAAACTACATTAAATTGTTAAAAATAGGAAAATGATCAGATCACCAAAACAATCGTATCCTAGAAAATATTTTTTATACCTCACTCGTCAAGTATGGAGGGGGCCCGGAAGGGTGTAAGAAATCCCTCTATATTTTTTTTTCGTAAAAAGGCAATTGTAAAAATCAATCAAATACAAACTCACATTAATGAAGGTTCTAGAATTTTAGGGAGATTTCCCATTGCATCCCTACCAGGGGCTCATCCCCGAGACTCTTAATTAGTTCGCACATTCGCGCCCCATCCCGGTCTTTCTTATCGGGCTTAATATGCATGTTTGTCCTGTAATTGGGGCTGCTAATAAAAGACAACACTTATGTTAGTGATCCTTGTCTCGTATGTCGTATGTCTAAATTATGAATAAAAAATTAAAATGGATCAAAGATTTACAGACAATTATCATGTATAATTTGCTTCAACAATAACATCATCATACAGTAGGCTTAATCAGAGGGACTAAAAATTTGCAAGTCAAACAATATAATATGTTTTGAAAACCCCATTAAAATTTATAAAAGTTACAGTAGCTTGAAAAAGCATACAAAAATACCTAACGTAATTTATCGAATAATGACCTTCAGTGTTATCTCGACCTGGCTTCATTTTTCTGACTGGTGTTTTTGTACAATGGTGTAGATGGTTATTAAATTTATGAGGTCATCTTTGACGGCAGTGCGTGGTGTGCATATCGACTCTATTTTTTCATGGGTTTACTGTACATGGAATTTGAAGTAATTCCAATATTTAATCAAGGAGGTATAAAAATATAAATACCTCCATGATTTAATATTGTAAGCCGAGAAGTTTATTTTTTGTTAATCGTATAAAGTATTTAAGTTAGATTAAAAACATTACTGCTTGATGTCTTCATATTTATATTTATCGGAATTATATAATCATGCAATGTTTGAGAAATCAAATAAAATTTGTATATTTTTATTAATCGTATAAAGTATTTGAGTTAGATTAAAAACATGTTTTACTGCTTAATGATGTCTTCATTATATTTATCGGAATTATATAATCATACAATGTTTGGGAAATCAATTTAAATATGTATATTTTCAGCGGGATTATCAGTTCAGCCATGTTGTCAATTGATTCACATAGTAATTTGTAAAATTTATAATAAACATTCTACATGGATATTTTACATTGAATTTCCTTTGTAACGTTGATACACTACTCTACACATCAATCAATTACGACACACTATACTTTGCGTATTAATCGCTTTCGTCGCCAAAGCTGTGATACGGTCGGATGTTAAGCAGCGGGAATTTTTGAAATTGATTTCTTTACCCGCACGACAACTATTGCAATCTACGCACGGGTTGACGCTTGTTTTGATTTAATAATTGCCAACAGACCTTTTTCGAACATTAAGTTATACCTACTGTATCATCTGTAGTAAGTATATTATTCTATTACAATTTTAAATAAAGTCTAATGGAAAATGTTGGTAAATTATACTGTGAACGAACTCTCCGGAACAAAGCTAAACGAAAAGCTAATCAGGTTTTAGGTTACAGTCCTTATGGTCCCCATTCTTCTACAGAGGAGCATAAGGCTACTAAGGAAATAAATGATAGACATATTTTCTTTCCTAGGTCTACTAGAATAATTGAAGAGAATGTGATAACCTTGGATAAAAATAATACAAGTAGTATAGAACGACCTCGAGAACGACAATCTAAACCTAGTAGTACTATTACTAGTATCATTAGTAGTAGTAGTAGCTGTAGTAGTAGTAGTAGTAGCTGTAGTAGTAGTAGTAGTAGTAGTAGTAGTAGTAGTAGTAGTAGTAGTAGTAGTAGTAGTAGTAGTA
>NW_022735416.1:144760-146805 GCF_011630105.1 Anneissia japonica | reverse complement strand
ATATATATATATATATATATACAGTTGTTACACCACCATTGAGGGTACATGTGTTGGTAGTCAGTTGGTGACAAATTAATCTAAAGCTATTATTTATATTGCTTCTTTAGTCTGCCTGCAAGATTTGCTAGCAGTGACGAAGAAGATGAAGTACCAGCAGCCCCTTCTAAAAAGAAAAGCAAAACAAACAGACAAACTTTGCCATCACCACCCCACTTCCAGGAGGATGAAGAAACCCCAGGAGGCAGTGCTACAAGCAGCCAAAGCCAGCTGAGTCTATTTGACGGTAAGTTTTTAAGCCGTGACGCTTATAGATATATATTTTTATTACGGTAGCTTATGTAAACAGTATGTATTGTAAGTAAAACAATTATTATTTAAAGGACAACATTAAACATTTTATTAAGGATTTACGCTTTTTTTCCCCTTTTTTTTTTGTAGACATTGAAGATACGCCAAGAAGACATATTTCTCCGTCTGAAAATAGAAGAAACTTGAAATTTCACGGTAGGTCTAAGTAATTGTATACAGAATGACGTAGAGTTATACAGTTTTTTCCAGTACACAGGACAACATTAGTTAGTAATTGGATATGTAGCATTGCCCAGTTCATTAAAAGATGCTGAAATTTCATTACTTTTCTTTTTTATAAAGAACTGTTTACATTGGTGGCTGAAATAAAAGGCCATGTCAAACAAAACACTATCTTACTACAATCACTGATATCCAAAACCAAAACAGACTTCGATGTTGTGGAAACAACTTTTAACTTTCCTTTGAAGAATATGGAGGAGGTTAAAGAATTAGAAGACACATTGGGAGAAAAGGGAAAGCAGAAAGCTCTGGTAAGTGACAGTTATATTTAGGTTATATGCTAGCAATAAACCTTCAATTATTTAAATCACTAATGTGAAGCGCCTTTTTATATAATACATATAAAGGGAGCAGTTAAATTTCAATCTTCCCTGATATGATCTATAAAACTAAAATAATATAATATGTTACTGTGCATTAACTTAAATTCCAGCAACTCGGGGAACACAGCAATTACAATATTCTGTAGTACCGGTAGTTATTTTTTTAGATAAGCCTAGTATAGCTATCAAATTGTAACTGCCAAAAAGAAACACACACTCTAGTGTTCTATCATAAAACACATTATCATATTTTCCCATGATATCAGGTTTTATGTTATGATGTCATATCATATTACATTAAAATCACACATAAAAAATTGGAAATGTTTACTTGAATAATAAAAAATCAAAATATAGTAAGTGTTAGTTACTTGAAATTACTATAATTCGTCTATCATTCGGCAATTAGGTTTTACAGCTGTGCAGCCTGGGAGGAGTGACTCCTACAGATGTGATTGGCAGAATGATGGGCCACCTATTAACAAACGATCTGTCAAAGCAATTTAATTGGAAGGGCCGAGGAGAAAAAAGAGCATTTGGCTCATTGATTTTGTCAAAAATTGTAAAAGGTAATGACAAACGTCCTTTGTTTGATTATTTGAATAATACAGAATAAATGAATACCGTAATTAAGATATGCCTAAATACATACCGTACATAAACAATATAGCAACAAATAAGCAAATAGGTAAAATAATAATACTGTAACAGTGTTATGTTAAAAAAAATCAACTTTTCAGTTACTCAGAAAAAAAGGTTATTTCTTGTGGGAGACATTTTGAATATTATATTACATATATCTCATTATGCATAGTAAGCTAGGAACTGCCTTGGTCGCAATTTAGACCGGTTGGGGAGGGGGGTAGGGGTGGTTATAGTTAAGGCAAACACCTCCTTTCTAGGAATCCTAACTCTTTTCGGGTGAAACTCCACCCCTACCCACCAAAATAAATTTCTAAAACCAAAATAATGCACAGCAAATAAACCCAGACTCAGATGGAATGTTTTGTTGCGACCTCTTTCAAACATAACTGCTTTTATAGTATTTTCAAGACCCATACAACAAGAAAATCCTCAGGCTTCGGAGATTCGCTGACCCTACCCTGAACAACACGCCCAGAGAACCAC
>NW_022735416.1:142478-144309 GCF_011630105.1 Anneissia japonica | reverse complement strand
ATATATCAATAGTTGTGTCAATTTAAACTTTTATTTATTTAGCTTCGGCCAGAAGGACTTTGAGGGACATTACTGCAGCCACAACAGAAGAAAAAATTAAATCCTGGCTGAAATATAGCAAAGACCGGTCAGGGGGAAGAAAGGCTAGAGCCGAGCAACAGAAAGGTAAGTTTCATTTGCACTTCATATACGTTGGAATTTTACTTTTGTATCAGTAATTAGTTAAACTAATTAACTAAATATAGACTGATTGATTGTTTGATTGATTGATTGATTGAATACTTGATTGTCAACCGATTTAATGATCATTTCAATTAAGTAGTTGATCGGTAAGTTAATGCATTAATTATTAATCAATAAATTATTCTGTCAATGTTCATTTCAATTTGTATAATTTAAATTCTAGTTGAATTTATTTGATCCTTAACTGATGCATTGAACTATTAGGCCACTAATAGGTTTATGAACATTACGAATCTGTCACCTCTTGTTTTTTTCCTTTCAGCTACAGCACAAGAGGACGAAGTTCAGCTTGATTTAACAGACAGTGACTGAACAGCTACCTATGCACGATTTTCTTAATGTTTCTTTAAATCGCATTTTCTTCGCAAATCTTCTTTTTTACATTTAATTTTTTTGAACCTCCGAATTTTAGACACGAGGAAAATATTTTTTAAATAATTATAAAATGTACACTAAATCATTATTTTTAAAATGTAGGCCTTTATGAGCCTACTTAATTTGATATGGTTTTGATATTAATGATCAAAATATGCATAAAACCACACGAATACAGTGGCTCTACTCACCTTGGACTTCCTTCCGCGTACGGTAATGTCTCAATGACCCAGGCTCCGATATTCAGATTTTTTTAATGCACAGAATATCATGCTATTTCATATTTAATATAAAACAACCATTAGTGTATTACGCCTAACTGATATAGACTATATTATATATACATATTACAGTATACGGTATACATTCATTCATAGTAATAAAATGAAAGATGAAGTAAACAGTTGTATTAGGTATTTTCTTTTGGAACGGTAGATTAATCTACGATACTATCTATTCTTTTTTATATAGTCGTCATGAGATATAAGGGCACCTGATCAACGCAGTACACAAGCCAATATATAAATTTAATTCTATCCATATTTTGCACAGCTAAGTCAAGACACTGTAACGAATACTCAACAGATGCTGCCATATAAATTAAAATGCACCTCGACCTATCTGTCCGAAGTTGAATCCACGTTGGGCTGATGAAATGAACCGTCTAGACAACGAACTTTGGCCAACGTCAGATCAACGTTTGTCCAGCCTGTTGGGCCGGCGTCTTTCCAACTTTAAAATCGACGTTGGCCCGATGGAAAAACGAACGTCTAGGCAACATCAGAAAAGGAATGTTGGCCCAACGTAGTTTGATGACGTTGCATAAACATATCGGCCCGACGTTGATCCAATTAGTCGGACCGATGTCTTTCCAACTGGCTAAATCGACGTTGGCCCGATGGAAAAGCGAACGTCTAGGCAACATCAGAAAAAGAACGTTGGCCCAACGTAGTTTGATAACGTTGCACAAACATACCGGCCCGACGTTGATCCAACTAGTCGGACCGACGTCTTTCCAACTGGCTAAACCGACGTTGGCCCGATGGAAAAACGAACGTCTAGGCAACATTAGAAAACGAACGTTGGGCCAACGTGGTTGGACGACGTTGCACAAACATTATCGGGCCAACGTTGTTCCAACTAATCGGGCCGACGTCTTTCCAACAAGCTGAATCCACGTTGGGCCGATGGAAAAACGGCCGTCACGCCAACC
>NW_022735416.1:128681-142005 GCF_011630105.1 Anneissia japonica | reverse complement strand
CAACCAATGTGTAACTACGTTGTGCCAACGTAATTATTTGACCTTCAACCAACGTCGGACCAACGTTGATCCAACTAGTCGGACAGACGTCTTTCCAACTGGCAGAATCGACGTTGGCCCGATGGAAAAACGAACGTCTAGGCAACATCAGAAAAGATACGTTGGGCCAACGTGAATGGACGACGTTGCACAAACATTATCGGGCCAACGTAGATCCAACTAGTCGGGCCGACGTCTTTCCAACAAGCTGAATCCACGTTGGGCCGATGGAAAAACGGCCGTCACGCCAACCAATGTGTAACTACGTTGTGCCAACGTAATTATTCGACCTTCAACCAACGTCGGGTCAACGTCGCTTGCTAGCTGGGTTATGTTATGTTTTTAACCTTTCATTTACAAATTCAAAGTTCCCAAACGCCCTAAAGATTGCACGTGTAGTTCCTGTATTTAAAAAAGGCCTAAAGGATAACATAGGGAACTACCGCCCGATATCTATATTACCGGTATTATCCAAAGTTCTTGAAAAATTATTTAATGATCGTCTAACTAATTTCCTTGAAAAATTTAATATATTTTATAAGCATCAATACGGGTTTCGCAAAAAGTACAGCACAAAATTATCGTTAATTAATTTAGTTAATAATCTTTTATTTCAATGTGATAATTCAAAAGTGGCCCTTGGTATTTTTGTTGACTTTAAGAAAGCATTTGACACAATTAATCATGATATTTTAATTTCAAAGGTACAGCATTACGGGGTAAGGGGACCACCTCTATTTTGGATTTCTGATTATCTCAGCAACAGGTTTCAGTTTGTTTCCTCTGGTGGGTGTGTCTCAAATAAATTACATATACATTGTGGTGTTCCTCAGGGATCAGTACTGGGAGTAGTTATGTTTTTAATTTATATAAATGATTTACTAAGCTCTTCAAATTTTTTTGATTTCAGGTTGTTTGCCGACGATACAAACTTATTTAAATCATTTTCCGGGAATATATTAGATGTCAATGAGGTTAATTGTCAGTTTAAAAAAGTCATTGAGTGGTGCACCTCCAATAAATTAACAATGAATGCCGATAAAACTACTTATATAATCTTTCAGTCAAAAAATAAAGTTGTTACAACGTTTGGCTCCATTAGGATTAATACAAGCTTAATTTCTGAATGTAAATCTGTTTATTTTGTTGGCGTTAAACTCGATAAATACCTTAGTTTTAAAGTACATATATCTGATTTAAACAATAAAATAAAAAAGAGAGCTGGTTTTTTATTTAAGTTACGGCACTGTGTCCCTGAGGAAACATTGGTTATGCTTTACAATTCTTTTATTCTACCCAACTTGATTTTTGGTATTGAGGTATGGGGCAGCACCTACGAATCGCATCTAAAACCTTTATTACTCACTCAATAAATGTGTGCCAGATGTATTACTTTTTCTAAATTTAGGGCTCATTCTGTACCTTTATTTAAAAAACTTAACATTTTAGACGTATTTAAGCTTCATAAATTATATATTTTGAATTTTATATCAGACTTATTTAATTACCACATAGTTTATCTGATTATTTTGAAAATATTTGTCATAGTTATGCAACAAGGTTTAATTACGAATATAATTTAGCCATATCAAAATGCCAAACTAATTTAGGTAAATTTAGAATTTCTTATATGGGTGCTAAACTCTGGAATACAATACCTGTTAAGTTAAGAGAGACTACCTCGAGGAATGTATTTTTTTCAAAACTGAAAAAATTACTTTATTCCGAGTATGAAGATTGATGCCTATTTATTTACTTTCATTATTTTATTTACATATTTATTTTATTCTATTTTATTTATTGGGGCTGAGGGGGATAGTTAAGAAAGGGGCCAAGCTCGATTAGACATGTCTATTTCTTGGCTCCTATTGTATACCATTTGTTTGTTTTTTGCGTATACAATAAAGAAAGAAAGATAATAATCGGCAACAACTCTCTACCAAAGCCCGGCGTTGCGCCGAAATTCGCTGGATACTACGTCTTAAACATTAAGACTAAGATTAAGATTTATATTATCATTTATTGATAATCATCAAACCAATCATTTGAACTTAATTATTTTTTTCTTCTCTGTTGTTGTTAGGCGCCTCGAGGTTGTGTCAACGTGAGGCGCTATAAAAAAAAAAAAAATTATTTGGAATAAGTCTAATTAAAAAACAAACCACTGGAATGGATAGTAGTAGTAATTAAATGCTGATTGAAATATATTTTGCCTATATGTGATTATGAAAAATAATTTAAAAAGAATCCAAAATATAGAATTTAATTGTCAGCATCATAATAGAGCTTGCCAGCTATAAATGTTTTCTTGAGGTTTAAGTTTTCGTCCATAAGTACTATGTCGGCTCTGTCTCCAATTTCTATCTTCCCAATTTTCTTCAGATTAGCAATACTGCAAGAAAAAAGTGAAATATATTTTACAAATATTATTTCTTTAAGTTCAAAAGCAAGAAAGCTGAACCTTTATAAAGGATAACCTGTTCTGATGGAATCGGTGTAAACAATTGGGTAGATGTGTATAAGAGACAGTATATACTGTATATTATTTGTTGTATTATGTGTAACCATGGCAACTACATTGGTAAGACTGGAGGCAAAATTAGACTTCGAATGAACAATCATAAGAGTGCTGTTAAACGTAAGGACCCACTCTCAGTTGTCAGCCAACATTTCAACTCTCCAGGCCATACCATCAACCAACTACCCTTCATAATAATCGGCAACAACTACTCTTCTACCAAAGCCCGGCGTTGCGCCGAAATTCGCTGGATACTACGTCTTAAACATTAAGACTAAGATTAAGATTTATATTATCATTTATTGATAATCATCAAACCAATCATTTGAACTTAATTATTTTTTTCTTCTCTGTTGTTGTTAGGCGCCTCGAGGTTGTGTCAACGTGAGGCGCTATATATATCCAGAATTATTATTATTATTAATTCCCATTTAGAAGGGTTAAACAGACATACTTAGCGGATACACATTTATTAATCAGAGCTTTATTATTTTTAATATTATGTATGAGCCATTGACAGTTTGCATAGGTCCCACCCAGTTGATGCGGCTTTCGTATATTCTATTGTTTCATCTCATTATCGCCGCTTGCCTTTGTTCATTTATATATATATACTGTACATATATGTATATGTGTATATATATGTGTGTATATATATATATATATATATATACTACTGACTATATTATATATATGTATATATAATATAGAAACTTTAACTACTGACTGATATATAGAAAAACAAATCACATATCTTGATGTTCTAACGTAGATTTATTCAATACATGTTGTTTCTTCAATGATTGTGGAAACATAATGCATGACACAAAGTTGCGAGAAATCGTGAGTTTAGGTGAGCTAATAAACTCACTTTAGGTTAATATTGCAACACATTCCAAAAGATAGCAAGCCCCAAAAACATACACTTCGCTACAATATTAATTTTAACACATTCATAAATACATAATTTCAAGAAAGTATAAAAATTAGGAATATTTATAAAAGAAGAAAATGAATAAATTAACGCTAATAAATAATGAAAAAATAGACTATAAATTTAACTCAGCTTGATAAAGGAATGTACTTTGAAAGGATTAAAAGTAATGGTATAAAATCCTTTATTATTTTTCTTACAAAGTTAGATATAGTATGATGTACCTTTGAATATTAGGAGAGATATTAAGATATCAATAATTATGACATTTAATAATAATTTCAATATTTTAAAATAAGAAATATAGTAATAAACATATTATTGGTAAAAAAGCGCCTAATAAATTTCAAGAAACCAAACTATTTTCTTTGATGATCTCCGCTACACCACTGAATTTTAGGCGAGACTTTTTTATACTTTGTTTAGCGAACCCTCCAATCACCAACAATGGTTGTTTGGAATAAAAAATAAAATTTCATTTTAGCCATTTATCCACCTTCTGCCACTAAAAAAAAAAGGAATTTCAAAATTTAAAAAAAACATATTCTTATAAAGCCCTCTAATCTCTTGAAATCTCCAAAAATAAATAAATTATATAAATTTACAGCAATTATCCATTTCATAAATACGCTTCATAATAATTTAACAGTACAATTTTATATTTATTTTCTCATCCTCCTCGATACTTTTGGCAAAACAATTTTGCTAAATAAGAAAACAAAATTTTAGTTACCGCACTTTTTAAAACGATCTTTAAAAAAGTAAATTCGCTATACAAGATATTAAAAGTCTCGCAAACAGGCAAAAGCCTGTATGAATCCACCTCCGCTCTCTGTCAAACCTTGACAACCAGTTGTGGCCTCAGAAATTCACGACAAGGGGTCCGACATGGAGTTCTGAACCAAGGGGCCGACTAGAGCCTTGGTCAGGGTCCTGGAATAAAAATCTCTGGTAGAGTTCATGGGAAAAATAGTTGACAATTCGATGCCATTTGCTGATTGTCAGTGGCAGAGATTAAGGAGATGAAAATTTAAGTGACCTGTTGCGCACATCCATTACATTGCTTTCTTTATGAAATCACATTGGCTGACAAGTGTTGATGAAGTTGTGTCCCCATCAGCGCCACTTGACTAAACATTACCAACTAGGGCAGGTTATCTCAGTTGAAAAGTGTTGGAATAACAGTCTGAATGTCTTTTCTCTACCCTCTTTACATTATTAATAGACTCCATGAGAAATTAGTAATAAAATAATAATAATACATATTATTGTAATAATAAAAATAAAAGACAATGATAATAATATTATTATTTGATCATTATTTCAAACTTGCTGTGGTTGGAAGTGTTGGAATAACAGTCTGAATGTCTGCCCTTGAATAAGCGATGCACCAGATGTAATTATTTTGGGTAAGCCTTTTTCTTGAATATCTGCTACGTACAATTTTTCATCAATTAAATAATACTAATATTGCAGTAAGTCAGACAGGCCTATGTACAATTACATAGTACCATTTTAGCAATAAAACCATTTTTAATAAGTGATTCTTTCAAATTAACCCCACAAATTTTATAACAACTGCAGCGTTCAATGGAAAAGTTGTGGTTTAAAAAAAAAAAAAATTATTTGGAATAAGTCTAATTAAAAAACAAACCACTGGAATGGATAGTAGTAGTAGTTAAATGCTGATTGAAATATATTTTGCCTATATGTGATTATGAAAAATAATTTAAAAAGAATCCAAAATATAGAATTTAATTGTCAGCATCATAATAGAGCTTGCCAGCTATAAATGTTTTCTTGAGGTTTAAGTTTTCGTCCATAAGTACTATGTCGGCTCTGTGCCCAATTTCTATCTTCCCAATTTTCTTCAGATTAGCAATACTGCAAGAAAAAAGTGAAATATATTTTACAAATATTATTTCTTTAAGTTCAAAAGCAAGAAAGCTGAACCTTTATAAAGGATAACCTGTTCTGATGGAATCGGTGTAAACAATTGGGTCTGAAGTTTTAAATTCCAAACCGTCATGGATGCCACAATGTATTTACAAATAATTCTACACTGAAACTTGTCCAACACTCTTGTCCAAACCTACAGTGGTTTACAATGCTTATAATGCTACACATCATCTACGAACAACCCACCCACCAAGAAGTTTGTGTCATTGAAAAAACTCCCCCTCACCACCTATCTTTGTGCATATGTGGAACTGGGTTAGGTAAACACAAGATTATTTGTTAAAAGAAAAATATGGGACATTAGAAACTATGATGTAATTTATTTATATGACGATATATAGATAGTTCAATAGTTCAGTATATAAATCCAATGATTTTACCAATATTAAAAATTAGTTTTACTTTAGTTTCTAATTAAGTTTTGTGATTTATTGATCAGATATTAATACTTATTTTATTTATTTCAAACAATCGTTAAAAAAAAATATACTTTATTCCCACTTACAGGTGAAAATTGCCAAAATAAACATTTAAAATATAATATCACATAGATGATAGAATATATTGAATAAATCAAATTTAATATACCTTGCTGGAGTTTGTGAAACCATTCTAGAAGCTTCTCCTATTGTCAAATGGAAGGTCTTTACCAGGGACTTGAATGCATCATGGCTTGTACAACAGCTTCCAGCCAAAGTAGAGGTACCGCTAACGAAAAGACATTTACCATCTGAAGATACTTCCACTAAATGAAAAGAAACCATTTTTAGATATTATTTTATAAGAAAAATATGTAAAAAAAAAACAAACATTGAGTGTAAAAAAAAAACATTGAGTCAGATACAAAAAAAAAAAAATACATTTCACCACCCCCATCCTTAATTCTTGACCAGTCTGTAGATTTTAATGCACTTGTCAATTGCAGTCCAGGCCCCTTGGACCCGTGCCATAACGGGGCACTGGACAGGACTGAGCCGGGGACGTACACATAGTTGTGTCCCCGTAGTGCCGGGACATACCTAAAATTCACCCGTAGATGGTGATTGCTGGGAGGTGGCCGAGACTTTCACATGCACATAATTGTTTCGTAAGTTACATCCCCGGTTAAGTCCCCGCTAGGCCCGAGTCGGGGGGGAGGGGGCAGGACTACAATTGACAAGTGCATAAATACTCTTTAAAATTTTCTTTAAAATGATTACTTATCAAAAATGTATTCAAAGCATTCGGTCATTTTAAAACAGCAAAAACCTAACCAACAACGATAATTATTGTACCGAGACAAAATCACTTTGAAGCCAATATGATAAAGTAATTATATTTTAGTATTTGGCCTTAAGTATTTTTGTTGTATTTTTTTTTCTTATCAAATCACCTTTTTAAGACAACTTGATCTCTTTATCTCCTCTGTTTTCTACATCCCCGGTTTACAGTTTTTATTTTACTCAACACCTGACTACCTAAATACTGTACTTACTTGTTCTACCGCTATAGTTAAGTTTTTTGGCAGGTACTGGCTCTGCCGTGCAGTCGGATATAAATGCTATTTGATTGTAGTGCCTAGCTTTTAGTAAGACTCCAACAGTTAACGGATGTCTGTAAGAAATACACGCAAAAAACAATATCAATCAATACATTAAAAACACTTCTTTTAAGAATGGTTAAAGCTTTGTTTTGTTATTTTTGTTTTTTGTCATTCATTTGTTTCTCTACTTCCTGTTTGATATGATTATATATTTTTCATTATTGATCTTTCAAAATAATATCTCCTTCTTCTCAGCAAAGCTGGTTTTCAAGTGGTTGCTCATAGCGAATGGCTTGCTACCAACTATTAAATATGAATTAAAATAAACTTACAAATTGTGTCCATACTTACACATGACACATATCACCTATAATTTCTACTGATGGAGGAGCTAGCCTTTCATATCCAGGAATATTAGGAAAGACATCAATTAGTCCAAAATTAACAAGACTTGGTGTTCTGCAAATGAGAAAACATGGTAGTATGAACAGATGGGTTTAAAGTTTTAAATTCCCCACCGTTGTACAAGCATGGAACCCCTGTGGTCTGACGCCATCATATATTTACTAATAACTCCACCCTTAAACTAGGTAAAGTCCTATTCTAAAGTATGCTGCAGGATGAATATCGCTATGTCTAGGTACGTTAGACAGTTCTACCCAACCTATTGTCCTAACCTACAGTTGGTTACAGTGTGTGCAATGCTACACATCATGCATCTTCCAACAACCCACCAGGAGTTTGAATCACCTTAAATGCTTCCCCACCCCCCCATGCCTATGTGAAACTGCATTAGGTAAATAATGCACCTGTGATGAAAGTTGGTAACATTGAAGAGGTGAGTAATATGACATTGAGTTGGATGGGCGGCTTGTATAGCTCCAAGAATCTCGGCTTCAGTTGCAACTCGATCATGGCCAAGCGAGGGCACTATTCCCCTGTCATGAGAAAATATAACGATTGGAAAACAAAATCATAGAATTACAGTACTATTTTTTTTTTTATTCTGGTGTTGGCAATTATTTTTGACTTGCAAACACATTGTATATTCTACTAACATTTTTTCAATTTGTCACAAACATGTTTTTAAAATTTCATTTCACCCAACAGCGTAAATATACAGTACTGTATACTGTTATTGTATAATTATTTTGTATAACTTTTAGTTTCTTTTAGTTTAGTTGTTTTTCTTTCTCATTGAACACACCAAAATGTTGTGTGCCACTGAAACAAAAGTGTATGTTCAGTTGAATAAATAAATAAATATATAATCACTAGAAACATTCATAAAATATTTGATAAAATTATACAAACATAAATGATTAAGACAATTTACAACAATAATTATTATATATAGAAGGAGCATTATAGTAAAAATTTAAATGACTTAAATACAATTCCATAGCCAAAGTGTAGAGTTAGATGACTCATTTAACTTGAATTAAGAGGTTGGTGAAAAATATCAATCGATGGATAAACCCATCTTTAATTACGTTAACTCTGCATTTTGGAACGAAAAAAGGTCTTGCCTAAGCATATCGGGATGGGGAACTTTCAAAGAAAAGAAAGGGAACATATTACATGAGAATGAGGAAATAAGCTAGTAAATAATAATGTTTCATGACCACAGAATGATGAAGAAAATGTATCATTTATTAATTAAAAATAACTGACCTTTGAACTAAGCTTTTGATCTTCTCATATCCAGACTGCACATCAATGTGTGGGCTAATTGTCATTAACTTACAGCTGGGCATGGAATCTAGAAGTTGAGTGAATTCCGACATCGCCATTTGATTGTTACCCTTTGGAAGACCCCCTAGGTCGTTCACAATTGGACCCTAACCAAAAGACAAAAAAATGTTATAAAGTGTAAAATTATTGGGAACTAAATCTAATTCCATTAGAATATTTTCATTATTTTAATTATAAATATTCTTATCCAGTAGTAACTTACTACTGTACATTGTAGATGTGATGCACTACAAAGAATATTGCAGCAGGGTTATTCCGGCTCAAACCAACCACCATGCCCATGTGATCCCCCTTGGATTTTCCTGAAAAGAATTTTTAAAAAACCTGGATATGTCAAAAGAAAGAATGCAAAATTTCAGCTTCAATTTCCAAGTGGTTTTTAAGTTATGGCATTTTGAAATTTAGGTACCAAGCCCCCTTTTTCATGCCGGAAATGGCTCCTCTAACTTTGTATGGTTTTTACGAAGCTATATCTCCGGAAACAACGAAGATAAAAAGTTGAAAATTGCTATATAGACTGAAATTCGGCCCCTCTTTTCAGATATACCATTCAAATTTGGGTAGCATACTTAATTATAATGTTATATGCCCCCCCCACCCCATATCCCATATCCCCCGAAGCTTTGTGCAAAAATAGAATTTTCACTTTTTTGGAGGGCCGTATTTTATCATTCCTTATAGTAAGGAAGTCAAAATTAAACATGTGATGAAGATGCTCATTCTACTACATATATAAAAGTTTGCAAGGTAATTAGAGCAAATGAAGGTATGAATGGGTCCCGAACATGGTTGCAGGACCATTGACCCTAAAAATACCCCCTACTTTGACCGACTGGATGACCCCGTGGACAATTATTATGAAAATTATGAAATTTATACCAGTTAATTGGTGAGGAAAATAATATATTCTTGTTCATACACAGTATAACTTTATTAAATCAAGTATAAATAATTAAACTTGGATGCTCCAGTAGTTAAGTGGAGTATCTAGAAGTGTTGAGGAAGGTGTAGATAATAGGGGAAAGTGAGGAAAACTAGCAGAAATGAGTTTAAAACTACTTAAGTTCAATATTTGCTTTTCAATGGTAAGGTGGTGGGAAGGCATGCGGGAGGCCGAAAACTTTTTCTTTAGTTTAAATGCTCCACTACTCACCTCTGCATGGATTCCTTCACACACTGCACCTTTACCTGTTTCACCAACGATTGATTCAACAGATTTAATCGTGTCCAAAGTTCCATCTGTGAAGCAGGCCTCAGGAAAGACCATAGTGGCTAAGAAAGATGTCACCCCATACTTGGGCAACCGTTGTTGAGTGTAGTCTAGAAAACATTACACAGGACAAACATTAAATTTAAAGTTGACGATGCGATAATTTACTACAGGTAATAATTTAATACAGGTATATATTAATGTACAACAGGGGTGGGTATAAAAATCGGTCAGAGGGCCAAAGAGAATTTTTAATTTAATGCTTTTTGGCATTATGTAAGCTCATCACTGATTGCCGTAACTTACTCTACTCACCGAGAGGCAGCATCGAACACTCTGTGACGATCGCTACGGGATCTCATACGCTGATAATTGTGTTTGTACGTGTTGTATGCTTGTTTTGAGAAAAAAGCACATAAAAAATATAATTTTAAGAAATTCTGGTGATAATACATAAGCCTCGCATGATGGTGGGAGGTCAAAGTTAAATGCATGGGACTCCCGCGAGAAGCGTGAGACTTGACAGGTCTGCTTTTTACAGGTGATCGTTGTCGGATATTAAAAATCAAGGTGTTTTCTAGCACACATAAGTTTTTTAATTCATTTTCGAGGCCGCAATCCGCAAGTAAATTGCTTTTTGCAGTTCACCCACCTGTGATGTATAATAACATATAACTAGCATACACGTGCTTCACACGGTGTTGGATGAGTGGGGAAAGGTGGCGATGTATATTGTTGAATGTTATGAGAAGTCTTTAGTATGTCATCATTTTTTTTAATGACGTCTTTGTAGAAATAATGTCTTTGTAGATGAGTGTCTTTCTTGATTAGTCCTTGTGAGGAATTACTGTGCAGTTTGATGAAGGGCGGATCCAGAATTTTTTTTTAAATGCGAGGGGTGGGGAACAACAGCTTTAGAATAGATAAGTGAGTAGCACATAACATTAATGCATTGAAATTTCTAAAATTTAGTGGCAAAACGGGGATCCGCCTCTGCTCATGATCCGAACTGTTTTTGTAAATTTAAGGGGTTGATTGGTGGAGCTGACTGGACCCTAAATTTAAACTTCAGTGTCACCCAAATTGACCCGGATTCGAGAGTGAAAGACTGGCCTAGAGTGCCCTAGCTATAGATGCTAGTAGAAGGAGGCTAGACCTGTCTGTAGCAGCGTAGGGCTGGGCTAGCCCTAGCCGAAATTATTAGGCCTGGTTTTTGCTCTAGCTTAAAATATCATGCCTTGTGCCCAGACGTACGTTTATTTTTACCTGATCGATTTGTAAAGCATTCCATGGAATGCACTTTAGTACTCTACACTAACCCTAACCTTAACAATAACATAGCCACACTGGAGTTATGATTAAGGTTAGGGTGGAGTACTAAAGTGCATTAGCGCCCATGCCATTTTTTGCTGATGCTACTTTTACATAAGACTACAGGTGTTTAGCCAGAAAAACGAAACAGGCCGTCCAAAATGGAAGCCAGTGGGCGTGGCACTAAGCCGAGTGGGCGGGACTGACCCTTTTTCAGCGGGGTATAAATAACATGATGCGTGTTTTATTTATTTATTTATTTTTTTTATTTATTTATTTTTTTGCCCAAGGGGGGGGGGTCAGGACAACCCTGACCTCCTCAGATCGCCAATGGTATCATACACTATGTGGAAATTATTATACGAAGGATAGATTAATGCAAGAAAAAAATACTTGAGTGTTTGCCCTCTCTTTCTACAGACACGCATCGTAGTTCTAGGTGTAAAAACACTAATCTAGGATTCACGATATGGTGATTGAATTGGCCTTTTTCATACGAACCTAAAAAAGATCGAGCAAACCGTGTACTAATTTGTCATTAGGATAGGAAAATAACATTAAGAGTTGCAGTGATGACATCACGATTGACTATAAGTATCTATATATTAATTCTACTAATCGCCCCTGTGTAAGTTCACATATCTCCTCTGAAACCGCCGGCAGGAATGTGCTCTTATCTCATACACTGGGGTTTCTATGTGTCCCGAACATATTCACCTACTTTTCAAGGCTTGATATTGGATAACAACGTAAAAAAAAGCCAAAAACTACCGAAAATCTGTACCTGTTTCGCCATTTTTCGCGAGTCGCTTACGTCACATAAATAAATCACCTCTGTTAATCTGTACAACAGTGCTCAGATTTAAAATATATCGCGTCAGGCCGTAAAAGAAAGTCTGTCTTGCAGCTTCATTATGTCCCCACGCATGCCTCACGGTCACTTCAACAAAATATATGAGCAGCATGTTCTCGCACGGGAACAGGTCAAAATGGCAAAAAACCAAAACGGCAATAAGTCAAAACGGCAATGACCAAAACGGCAAAAAAAAACAAAACGGCAACACTTTTAGTTCAGAACGGCAATGGACTAAAACGGCAATAAGTCAAAACGGCAAGACCAAAATGGCAAGACGGAATAAACCAAAACGGCAACACTTCCAGAATGACATACTGTATGGTAATTGGTAAAATGGCTAAATAAAATACAACTATAGGCTTAGGCCTAGAGAGTCTAAGCCGAGGGCGTAGTAAAAAACGCGAAAGAAGAACAACATTATTATTAATAATAACAATAATAATAACAATAATAATAATATTAATAATAATAATAATAATAGTAATAATAATAATAATAATAACATACAAATTCAATAGAAAAAAGATTGCGGAAATCACAATATAAAAGCAGTAAACATTTAAATAATTACAACTTTAAAATACAGACAAAATGAGGCTAAACAATTTATGTCATGAAAGTAAAAAACGGGAAAGAAAAAATAATAATAATAATAATAATAATAATAATAATAATAATAATAATAATAATAAATAATAATAATAATAAAAAAAAATAAAGAAATAATTCGTCATTGATGTGTAAAAAAAAAAACAAAAAAAAAAAAAAAAAAAAACCCCAAAAAAAAAAAAAAAAAAAAAAATGATTCAGAAAATTTAATAAACTGCCTGGTGGCGCTTCAGTCTTGGCATTGAGTTTTGCTCCTTTGCCGTTTTGGTCTAAGCCTATTGCCGTTTTGGTCAAAGCCTATTGCCGTTTTGGTAGCTGACATTGCCGTTTTGGTCTGTTGCCGTTTTGGTTTATTGCCGTTTTGGACATTGTCGTTTTGGTCATTGCCGTTTTGGTTTTTTGCCGTTTTGTCCAGAAACCCTATTCCTGCCAGCGGTTTCAGAAGAGATAGGTAAAATTACATCGGGGCGATTAGAAGAATAAATATATAGATACTTATAGTCAATCTTGATGTCATCACTGCAACTCCTAATGTTTTTTTCCTATCCCAATGACAAATTAGTACACGGTTTGCTCGATCTTTTTTAGGTTCGTATGAAAAAGGCCAATTC